>NC_142937.1:53064101-53141601 GCF_046866305.1 Octopus bimaculoides | reverse complement strand
TTTACTTGTTTCAGTCTTTTTGACTGTGGCCATGCTGGAGCACCGCCTTTAGTCGAGCAAATCGACCCCAGGACTTATTCTTTAGAAGCCTGGTACTTATTCTATCGGTCTCTTTTGCCGTACCGCTAAGTTACGGGGACGTAAACACACCAGCATCGGTTGTCAAGCGATGTTGGGGGGACAAACACAGACACACAAACATACACACACATACATATATATATATATATATATATATATATATATACATATATACGACAGGCTTCTCTCAGTTTCCGTCTACCAAATCCACTCACAAGGCTTTGGTCGGCCCGAGGCTATAGTAGAAGACACTTGCCCAAGATGCCACGCAGTGGGACTGAACCCGGGACCATGTGGTTGGTAAGCAAGCTACTTACCACACAGCCACTCCTACGCCATATTTTTTTTTTTTTTTCATTTCAAAGTTTCAGCTCAGAGCTGCGGCCATGCTGATGCACCACCGTGTATATATATATATATATATATATATATATATATATATATATATATATATATATATATATATATACAGAAATAGTCTCTTCTAAGTCTCTCTAAAGTACGGCAGCGGTGCTGGATATTAATAGTTATCGCCAAGATAACATGGCAGTCCAAAAAAAACAAAAAAAAAACAGGACGAATGCTGCCGTTGATTAACTCCAAGAGGCCATCGCCTCTATCCAGGTTCGTGTGTCACATAGCTAACTAGAGGCGAAACTGAAATTTCGAAAATGTGTTCACAGACACGACAGATAATGAAGCGTTGTAGAGAACAATGTGTAAATGAAGAATCGACATCACTTCGACTTTGGGAAAGGAGTTTCAAACAGAAAATAATGTTAATTCACTTCTAAGGAAAATTAAAACATACTAGTTATATTTATAAACGACCAAATAAACATCGAAAATAAAGAATTGTACTCATCAAAGATTTACAAGAAACAACACAAATTCCAAGCTTTCCGTACAACAAAATAAGCCCACTAAAACCCTCTCCACCAAGATAGAACACCATTCAAAACCAGATATCCCAATATACACAAAGAAACTGCAAATATGACAAGAGAAACATGAACAGTATTTATTCAAGCATACAAAGGATAACAATTATTCCGGAAAACTGGATAGAAACAGAGTATATAATCTAGTAACACAATCAAAAGAACAAAAATCACAAACCATTTTTTAAGCTCAGAAGAAAGATTCGAAGACACCCAATGGTACATGATAAATGTATGAAACCTAAAATGATAAATCTTTACAGCTAAAAATTCCCAGAAGAACAAATCCTTTCAAAAGGTCTAAAATTTACCCCGACACCACAGTATCCTAACCTCAGTGAAATACGAAATATTTCAATTTTTTGTAGAAAATTAAGATTAACAGACGAACTTTTCTAGAAAGATAACACTGATCAATCCACTGCACAAAACAAAAGCAATTACAACCCCACAAAAGTGAGAAACAAAGCATCACACAAATTTTGTGAGTTTATATCCACCTTCCCTTACAGTGAATTTCCACGTCCTAAACCGACGTCCAACACTAGTCGAAAAGAAGAGAAATGTATATATGACTTAAAAAATAATATTAACATACGTTAAATTCAAGTTACGATGAACGTAAACAAACAAACGAAGTTTGCTTTAGAAGCGTTGAGATGTCTTAGAAAGTTAAAGAAGTGATTTTAAAATTCTCAAACGCAGGATAATGCTAATAATATAACCTGTTTAGGCTATATTATTAGCATTATCCTGCATTTGAGAATTTAAAAATCACTTCTTTAATATTTACATAGTTATAAAGAAGCTGGTAAGGGAAGTATTGTAGTTATTATGAATATGGAACAATACAAAAATTCTGCATTAACTCTACTTCATGACACCACCCACTATAAAATAGTAAATAACTACCAACTAACAAAAACGATGTCTAAACTTAACACAGTCATAAACCATCAGGAAAAAGTTTAACTAGTAAAGAAATTAATTATCTAACCAATTTTAAAACCGAAACCCGTTTCTTCTACGGAATTCTCCAACTCCATAAAAATAGAACAATTAATGATATCTACAAAGACATCATTAATCGGTCTACCTTTCTGAAAGATAATAATCATACCCTTTTCGAATGATATTAAATTAAAACCAATTGTGGTAGGCCCAGCCTGTAAAACTCACAGACTTAGTAACTTCCTTGACTTAGTGGTAGGACCTCTCTTAACATTTACACTAAGTTTCATAAGGATGACCGAAACCGATTTAGCCATCTCCCGAAAAAATTTAACAGAGATACCATAATCATTATGTAGTAAATCTTTATACTACCATCCCACACAGGTACGGACTAAGAGCAATAGCCTTTTAGCTAAAACAATTCCCTGATGAAATTCCAGACTAAATTGATCAACAATTCATCACAGACGGATTAAAAATCATCTTTCATAACAAAACCTACTAACAAATACCCGGAACTGCAGTGATTTCAGAAGCCGCCCAACATCACATATCTGGAAGTCTATATGTATGAACAAATCAAGACAAAGTACGGTATCAACTTACAAATTTATATTCCTTATTCTATGAACATACAACCTAGGTGAACACAATGATTTAAAAATTCCTACTCAATAGCATTAATAACAGCATTCATTTGACCATGGAATTTATCCCTTTTAGACATTTATCATGGAATTTATCCTTTTTAGACATTTTGATTATTAAGAATGATGCGAACATAGAAACCTACTTCTACTACAAAACAGCGAACTCCAACCAAAACCTACTGTTTTCTTCATGCCACCCAAAACATACCAAATCCAATTTTCTATTTGACCTAGCTAGCAGGCCGAACTGAATGATTAGAATAAAAGACTCATTGAATTAAAACAGACATTATTTGAAAGAAAGTTCTCGTTTACTCTAATAGAGAATGAAATAGAACGCGCCAAAGTCTTTTTTTTGTAAGCGAGATGCTGATTTCGAAAGGAGCAGGAGCAAAATCTCATTTATAGATTTTAAAACTAGCTCTTTTGCTTCTTACGAGATAAGCGACTGTCTGTCGCTTCTCTGTTTATATATCGTGAGTAAGGTCGAGCAACTGCCATCTCTAGCCAGTAAGTATCCAGTACCGAGGACGAGAAATAACCCAGAAACCATGGTCTGCTGGTACTGCTAATAGCTAGAGGGGAGTATATCAGACACAGATCGGGTGTCGATAACCAGCTGGGGTTAAAAGGTAATAACATAGGTCTGCGTAGGATAGCCACCTTATGTTGGCAAATAAACTTTACTATCTTTATAATGGCCAGATAAGACAATTCGCAACACAGTTTCATACACTATACACGTTTGAAAATCTAATGTGAAACCGGTTAAATGTATTCCTATATTTTAAAACATGATTAAATTCTACTTCATTCTAATATATTCATTGTGCATTTTCAACTTCGTTTTTTCTATTCCTACATTTCTTTAGGTTTATAAAAATGTACTCACACACACACACACACACACACACACACACACACACACACACACACACACACACACACACACACACACACACGCATACACACACACACACACACACACACACACGCACACACACACACACACACACACACACACACACACACACACACACACACACACAAAATATAAGTTCCCTCAAAGATGAAGAAAAAACACGTACACGTAATATACACACATATAACCAAAAATTAAAATTGTAAATATATATAAATATATATATACACACATACATACACCCAACACTCACCCACAGTTCACCACACCAAACACGCACCTGGCACACACATCCAACAACTATATACATATGTACATCTTACTGCTTTTATTTTGTTTGATTTGTGTGTATTTGTGGATGTAATTAGAGGGGTAGATGGAGCTCCTAGGTTTAATAAAGCCGTGGGGAAGGCAATTTGTCTAGGAGAAGGTAACTCCGAATTCAAATCCTTCACTGCTGTCTTGCAGTTAGCCTTTGGTTGGGCAAATACTAGAAGGACACTCTGATATTTAACCACTGGAGAGGCTAAACTCCAGGATAATAAATCATGCGATCTCCATAATCACCTAGTCATCTTGCCTTGGTTTGTCACTGGATATCAGATTTTGGGGAAGGAGTGGGTGCTATACGTGTCGTACAAGTGTATGGTATTGATATTTAAATTTACAGATATCTCTTCAAGTCTCACGGCGATGGAATAGTGGCGACATGTGCAGGCTTAACAGGCTGGGAGCGCATAGCCACGAATCTGCACGTGGGCGGCTCAGGGCCTATCTAACGTCACTGCATTGTTGAAAGATCAGTAGCATGCTTCGGCGAGGTCGAGAGCGTCTGAGCAGCCCTCTCTAGAGTAGCACTGCTCACTCAGAAATCTGAGAAAGGTCTAGAAAAGGTGACTTAAGCAAATGTCCGTTCTCCCATCAAGCTGGTCAGCAACCTGCAGCTGACGGCTGTTCAGTACAGCAGGAAGAATACAAAGAGAAAACACGCAAGCAAGAAATATAGATTATGGGTAGGTGTATGGAATGTCAAGACACTTCTTGATCATAAAGAATCAAGTAGCCCTGAACGGCGAACTGGCATAATAGCCAAGGAGTTGGCTCGGTATAACGTTGACATTGCTGCACTCTCTGAAACTAGGTTGAGTGATGAAGATCAAGACAAAAACAGGTGTTGGATACACTCTCTTTTGGAAGGGTAAACTAAGGGGTGAAAAATGAGTAGGGAGTGTTGGCTTTGCCATTCGTACCGAGTAACCCACAAAATAGAACAACCTAATGGTTTCAGTGATAGGATTATGTATCTTCGAGCTTCTCTATCATGCGATCGTTTTATGACTGTTATTTCTGCTTATGCTCTTACTCTTGATAGCAGCAGTGAATCTATTATGACTTTCTATGAAGATCTCAGATCGGTTATGATTTCGATTCCAAATGCAGATAAGATCCTCCTTCTTGCCGATTTCAATGCCCGAGTTGGATGCGATTATGAGACCTGGGATGCATTAGGGAGACATGGTTTGAGCAAAATGAACGCTAATGTCTCCGTCTTTTTCAGCTCTGCACTGAACTTGATCTCATCATCTGAAACATTGTTTTCCATCAGAAGGATATCCATAAAGCACTCAAAATCCAAACATTCTTGATTACCTTGTCACCAGGAAACGAGACCTTCCAGATGTTTGCACTGAGTGAATTAGGTGAGGTGCAGAATGTGGCATTGACCATATGCTCATACGCGGTAAATTGAAACTCCGCATCATACGTAGAATAAGATCTGGAGGAATTAAAGTCCCTGAACGTATTGATGTGTTGAAATTAAGGGACTCAAAGGTGCAGGCAAATCTGAGAAATGCTATTGGAGAAACGGAATTTGATGGAACTTAGGCTCAGTTAAAGACCACTATTTACAATGTTGGAGTTGAGGTTATTGGTTTCAGAAACAGAAAACATCGGGACTGGTTTGATGAAAACGATCTATAGATCAATAAAATTCTTGAAAATAAAAATAAGATGCACCAAAAATGCCTCGGTACCCCAGATAAGGATAAAAAAAACCCTTACTGCAGTTTCTCAAAAGGATAAAATCATCACTCCAAAGAAAGATACGACAAATGAAAAACAAATGGTGGTCGGATATTTCTGAAAAAATCCAGAAAGCGTATAACAGTAAAGACCTGAAAACAATATATCACTTATTTACGTTGTTTACATTTGACGGATATTTGTCCTCATCTGGTTTGTTGTTAACACAACGTTTCGGCTGATATACCCTCCAGCCTCCATCAGATGTCTTGGTGAAATTTCGAACCTGGGTTCTCATTGCCAAGGTATTTTTTGATGTTGTTGTTGTTGTTGTTGTTGTTGTTGTTGTTCTTCTTCTTCTTCTTCTTCTTCTTCTTCTTCTTCTTCTTCTTCTTCTTCTTCTTCTTCTTCTTCTTCTTCTTCTTCTTATTATTATTATTATTATTATTATTATTATTATTATTATTATTATTATTATTATCATGCAGTAGTTTTATTTTTATAGCGTGCTTTCACTTCACTACCGAGCGCAGCTCTGTGTGCCTTGGGTATGTGCTGTGGTTTGCTGTGATGCTCTTATGGTTACAGTATTGAAAGTGTTTTGCGTAGGATGTGTGCAGTGCCCAGTAGTGCAATTTTCTGTATGTTATATATATTTGTAAGTCCTGGTGTTTTTGTTATGTATTTGTCTGAATATTATTTTATCATACCTAAGGCGCCAACTATGATAGGAATTGTTTCTGTTTTTAGATTCTACAGACGAGTTACCTCTATTTCCAGGTCTTTGTATTTTGAAAGTTTTTCCATTTCTTTTAGAGAAACGTTGTCATCTGCTGGTATTGATACATCAATTAGAAAGCATTTTTTTCCTTCATGATCTCTGACAACTATATCTGGTCTATTGGGCTAAATTTCTTTATCTGTGTGTATTGGCATATCCCAGAGTATGGTTGCTTTCTCGTTTTCTGTGACCTTTTCTGGCGTGTGCCTATACCATCTTTTTTCTGTTGTTATTCCATAATGTTGGCATAGCTTCCAGTGTATGTAGGTCCCAGCTCTGTCGTGTCTGTGAATATATTCCTACTTAGCCAGGACTGGGCAGCCAGAGATAATATGATTTATTGTTTCTTGTCCATCTCCACATATTCTGCAGTTACTTGTTATGTTTCTTTTCATTATATGTTTTTGGTAATTTCTGGTGGGGAGACTGGTGGTCTTGTGTTGCAGTTAAAAATCATTCAGTCTCTGCTTTGAGTCCTGAGCTTCTCAACCATTGCTGGGATTTTTCTCTGTCTATTTCTTTTGCATTTAGTTTAGCTCAGTATTTGCCATGAAGGGGCTTTTCTTGCCATCGTTTTATCATGGTCCGTTGCTGTTTTAGTTTTAGTTTGGATTTCATTTGTTTTATAGCTTCTTCTTCTCCTCCTCCTCTTCCTCCTCCTCTTCCTCCTCCTCTTCCTCCTCCTCTTCCTCCTCCTCTTCCTCCTCCTCTTCCTCCTCCTCTTCCTCCTCCTCTTCCTCCTCTTCCTCCTCCTCTTCCTCCTCCTCTTCCTCCTCCTCCCCCCTCCTCCGCCCCCCCCCCTTCCCCCCTCCCCCCTCCCCTCCCCTCCCCCTCCCCCTCCCCCTCCCCCTCCTCCTCCCCCTCCTCCTCCCCCTCCTCCTCCTCCCCTCCTCCCCTCCTCCTCCCCATCCTCCTCCTCACCCATCCTTCTCCTCCTCCTCCTCTTCCTCCCCCTCCTCCCCCTCCTCCTCCTCCTCATCCCCCATCCACCTCCTACGTTAATTATACCGTTCTCTCTCGCCAAATATCTGACAAGGTTTCATTGAGCATTAAGCTCGAAATGATTTCCCTTAATACAGCATATAATTCTGTTAATTGTGATTTAAAATAACACTGCCACCATTATACTCATTGCTATTATTACTACCATCAACATCAAAATTTATCTTTAATATGGTAAAATACCTCACATGTCTTAGTTTCAAATCCAACTATGTTCGACAGTGTCTTTCATAGTTCATGGGCCGATGGAATAAGTAGCAGTCAAATACTATGTTGATATGATTCACGATTGACCTTATCAAAGATGAACGACTTTTTGCTTCTGTTAGAAATCATTATTATTTTTCATTAATATATACTTATTTACCTTTATTATTAGTGATGTTGGTCTCACTCTTTTATTTCATGTAATCCACACACACTCTCACACACACACACACACACACACACACACACACACACACACACACACGCACGCACGCGCGCACGCACACACACACACACACACACACACACACACACACACGCGCTCTTGTTTTGTATTTTTCCTTTGTACTTTGTATTTCTGGTTACCCTCACCCTCATGTCTTAACACTTCGTAGTCAATAAAATAACTCATTATAACTAGTAAGACTTGTTGTCATTCCGTAGTTATTTTATAAATTATAAGATATCCACAACTTCATAAGAGAACCATGTAATATATATGCTCTTTTGAAATTGTGATTTTTTCCCATATTGATACTTCTGATGGTGTAATATTCACAGAAGCAGGACTAATTATAGTCTTAGAGCGGTTGTCAATTATTATTCATCTTTATTTCAAGAAGGGAGGAATCGTTTTGTCAAACGTATCCCTAGATTTGACATTTAGAAAAGACTTTGGGACTGCGTATGATGGTGGCCAGCACCAGATTCAACTCCAGGGTAAAATTTTCGGAGAATAATATACGAGGTAAGGTCACTGACATTTGTAGATCTAATCAGGATCTCTGACTTAATTTTCTTCAAGTGTGGGATAAAGGTTTACTTGATAATGGAGAGTAAGGAAGACAAACAATACGAACGAAAAACACACGAACAACAAAAATATACAAATTATAAAAATACATGCGCAGACGTCCTGCTGTTCTTCTTCAACTCCAACTTCTGTCTCCAGCTTCGATGTCTCGAACAATTTCTAAAATGACGAGGAAGAAAAGCCAACGAATATGACCGGAACGAAGAAGCCTGAACAGAATCCCGACCAAAATGTCTCAATCTTGAAGGCCGAAATGTTTGCGAGGTATCTAAGAACCGGTTAACCAGCCATCTCACCATCACTACCACTACATTAACAACATAAAGAACGATGAAATATAAACCAACACCCACAAAATAAAGCCAGTAACAAAAAAAAATTATGAACACAACTACAAAGAAGCAGTTAAACAGACAACAGAAACAATAACAAGATGAGAAACAACCACAACAAAAAGCAACAACGATAACAACTACAAGAGCAGTAATACTAAAAGCCAAAATCCACAACAACCATTCCGTCTCAATTTTACAGTTGTACGGTAAAAAAAGGAAAAACAGCAAAGAAAATAGGGTTACTTAAAACAACATAGAGACATAATACCAAAGTGGTCTAGAGATGTCTCCATAGTACAAAGGCAGACGTTTTACATATGACGTAAGAATTTTCTAGAAATGATAAGATGGGAATTTTTGAAAAGAGTTTTAAAGGACTACACTTCTCTAGTCTTTCCTCACATCTAAAGTAAGCTTCTTTTTTCTAACTTCCAAACATGGCCGTAGAGAGTACCTGTAGCTGTGGTTGCGCCCATGTACCTGGAGTCGGCTGAGAAACAAGATCAGTTGCTTAATAACTTCACTACAAAAGATACATTTGCAGTAACCACCGACGAGACCAGAATTTCAACAGACATTCACTTGCTTTTCTTCTCGACAATTCGGAGTTGTACACATATTTCTACTGATCTGGCTCGAGCAGGGTAGCACCATCTTTAGAAAAGGAGCCAATTAACAACCAGGTGATTGGCCCGAAGTGGCCAGAAATAAATATGTGCTTGGAAGCATTCTTTGGAACGTGCTTTTCGTTTATACTTATGGATTCTTGAAATGGCATCTTAGATTGGGTGAGAGTAACAAATGGGCGAAGGAACTGTAAAAGTCTCATAAACTTGTTCAGTTAATGCCAACTGTTTGATGGTCCCGGATAGTCCCGGATTTCCAATTCTTCGAACTGTCTGATGGTCCCATTTGATTGTCCCGGATAGAAGTGTCACTGAAACAAGATTAACATATTAAAACAGCTTGTAGACAGTCGCCTTGTGAATCCTGCCAGTTGCATTAATTCAACTCCTATACTCTCCTCTAAAATCACGTTGTCTCATGCCGCCACTAAAACCTTATCGTGAACAACCTATCTCACTGATTTTCTCACCATTTTACATTCAACTCGTATATTCTCCTCTAAAACATTCTACTAAACTATTATCTCTAGGACTAGAACTCACTAACTTCACATAAATTTCACAAAGACATCAATTCATCCTGAAAACTTCTAAAATCTCAACCACAGCAGCTGAATTAAGTGATGCTTATATAACAGCACTGAAATCACTGAAATCCCTCAACAACTACAGTTCCAGTATCGATGAGTTGCTGATGGTTATAATATTTATTGATTGTTAATACACAGAGGTAGATAAATAATAAATTTAAGAAAACAAAACATGTCTGTGCTATTCCTCATCCTATCAATATTTGGTAGAATTTTATAAAACTTTTCCAATATTTTCAACATGTTTTGAAAATATATGTAAAATATTTCCCAATGCATACTTTTATAGAAACAAAATATTTCTTATATAACGCAATGGAAAAACTTTCCTCTTGTAAATTTAATGTATGCATTTTCATCACAAAGGCTGAATATTTTTTAACTAATAATGAATGATGTAAGAAAGAAAACTGACAAAAAGGTAAACATAAACCCAATTAGGCACACAAACAAAAGAATATACATGATTAAAAATAAATAAATAAGAGGAACATTTTTTCGGTACATATCACATTAAAATACTTGACATCAATACAACCTCATAGAGAATTCTTAAACCAAAGAACTTTTTGACAACAGCTTTTAGTAAGAGAGTGACAAATTTCTTTCTTTGAAGCACAAATATATTCATGAATTCAAATACAATAAACGCACGAATACATATATGCAGGCGTAATTATAAATACACACACACATATACATACATAGTCATCTAACATCAACTGACTGCATATCGTTATATGTGTGTATATGAGTATGTATTAGGCCGAAATACTATATGTGGTTTAATCTTACTGCATTATGTTTTTGTCTCTTTACACACACGCACGCACACACACGCACGCACACACACACACGCACGCACACACACACACACGCACACGCACACACACACACACACACACACATGTATATATTACATATATACTCAAATTTGATTGGGCAGCAAAAATATATTTTTTGTCTGCTACCCAGACAAGCTGATTCCAAATCTGAACTCAGAATTGCTGTAGCACGTCAGGAGTTTTAGTTATGCGCATAATTATATATTAGTATCAGGAATAGTTAAGTTCAAGGTAAATAATTATTATAATACTATATTAGTACTGTATATAATATATTTATGTTCAAGACAAATAGTATTATAATATAATGGTACATTGTATATTTATATTAAGAGAATACTCATTTTATTTTTTATATGCTCAGCTCAGAAATGTTTGAGACACTTTCTCTTGCTCTTATGTGTCGTGCTGGTCTCCCGTTGTAGGAACCAGCAGTAGTTACCTATCATGCATGGATTGAACCGGCCTTGATACCTCGTTTCCCTCTCAGTTATGTCCTGGTGGAACCGTTCACCATGCTCATCACTAACGGCACCGAGATTCGTTGGAAAAGAATCGAGGTGAGAATGCAAGAAATGCATCCCGTTCTTTCATACGATGTTAGCATATTTATTAAATCAGCATAGTTTTCAGCTCTATGATTTCCAAGAAAGTTCTGTACAACTAACACGAATGAATCCCATGCCGTCAGCTCAACTGGCTTCAGTTTACCTCTGAATTTGCTATCAGACATCAATTCTCTTATCTCGGATCCAATGAAAATGCCTGCTTTCAATTTCGCGTCACCTTTCTCTCCGCCAAATTTTACTTTTAGGTACTGGAAGCCACAACCATCGTGTGTCATTGCTTTTACAAAGTTTTTCATGAGGCCGAGTTTGATGTGAAGGGGTGAAGGAAGATCTTTTGCGGATCTACCAGTGGCATATGCTGCACATTGTACAGACCAACTATGCGCTCATTTCTTTTAGGCATATTTTTTATAGTGTAATGATTGCTATCGTCGCGGCTGTTCCAAACACACACAAAGCACAAACTTTTGGTATATTCCAGCTAAGTCCTAGGAGGAGGAAAATCACCTTTAAATCACTATAAATATTCTACCTATGAACTGAGTAATGAACTTTCAGAATGAGTTCCATCGATTCATAAGTTTCTTCCATACCGACAACATGACTCACAAACAAGAACAACACAGCTTTGAGGCTAACCTTACTCGAGTCTATAAACAATCTCCATTCGTTAGCCACATGCACGTGTCCTAGTTTTTGTATGAGTGCATTAACGTCAGTTCAGAAACAAGCATTATTTTCTTGCTTGAAAGAGACAGATAAGCCTTTATGGCGAGAACAGCAAATGGAAATTTTCGTACCTTGCTGTAGGAGATTTCGTTGCTGTAGTCTGGATCCCCAAACTTCAGCCTTCTCCTTTGACAATGCTAGGTCTCTTACTAAGTCGTTCGTATCTTCATTAAACAAACGTGGCTCATTTTTCTTAGAATCAACTACTTACTCTTCGTCGATAGGAGAATGAAGGGGTTCATCGTGCGACGTGTCAAGATCTTCAAGTGAATCATATGAAAGGAACTGAGACAGGGTTCTCGAAATCATGTAGGACTGGTTTTAGAGCCGCCTTACAATCTGCATACACAATTTTTGCTATGGTTTTCTTTGAGAAAGTTGTTAAATACAAATCCGCTTAAGGAAAATAATAACATTTATATTATTAACGCTAAGTATGTTTCTCAGCGTGCTAATAATTAACCTAGCTTACCGCCTTTGGCCATCTTGGTAATGATAAAGAAATACCAACAGTGAGAAAACAACATGAATGCTCATTTTCCTTTCCTTCCATCGAGAGAGAGAGAGAGAGAGAGAGAGAGAGAGAGAGAGAGAGAGAGAAAATCTAACAGAAAAACTAGAAAAAAATTAGAAGTGATTCTCTCGCCTGAAGTACATAAGTTCACTCTCTCTCTCTCTCTCTCTCTCTCTCTCTCTCTCTCTCTTTCTAACTTTCATTTTCTCATCATAATAACGTCAAGCAAAAAACAACAAACATGAAAATATAAGTACAAATATATAAATAAACAAACAACACAAAAGAATATATATAAAAATATATCTACTTGTGCATATATAAAAGCAATATATATATACACACATATATGTATGCACACATGTAAACAAACATATAAACACGTGCATACATACATACATACATACATACATAAATATATATATATATATATATATATATATATATATATATATATATAGAATAGAGACAGCTGATGAAGGGATATTCCAAGTGGCTTTCCGTTTTCCTATATGTTCGTTCCGTTGTCTGTAGTTTATTGTTCTAACGTCCTGTACCCTGATATGCATGTATATACACATGTAGATGTAAGTATGTACATATATGTGTGTATACATGTATATATATTCTTTGTATTATTACATTATTGAACGCACACGTCCTTTTTTGCAAGTAAGTCTACTATATATATATATATATATATATATATATATATATATATATATATATATATATATATATAAACATATATGTATGCACAGACACGCACATACACAACACACACACATATATATACATCTAATATAGGATAAAATTTTCAAAAATTTTATCAGTGGCCAGCTTATAGTGATAAATTATATGTGCTTATTGACGATTTAAAGTCTATTCTCGGCATATTTGCCATTGGAATTCTTTCTTACACACACACACACACACACACACACACACACACACACGCACACACACACACACACACACACACACACACACACATTTATATACAGAGGCATACGTGGAACCATATATACAAATATACGTATATATTTATAAGTATATATATATATATATATATATACTTATAGATATATTCGTATATATGTATGTATATATATATATGTATATATATATGTATATATATATATATATATCTGTATATATGTGTGTATCTATGTATATATATATATATATATATATATATATATATATATATATATATATATATATATATATATATATATATATATACTTACAGATATATTCGTATATATGTATATATATATCTGTATATATGTGTATCTATGTATATATATATACATATACTTATAGATATATTCGTATATATGAATAAGTGGTTAGACGTATGCGTCTCTATATATATCTCAAATAGGAGATTAGAACTAATTAAGAAAAAACTATGTAAGGTTTTTTAAACGTTTTGGCCTAACTATTACTATAGAAAAGGAACATAACTCTATAAAGTACTTAGACGCTAATTGTAATCAAGCCACGGAACTACACGAACCCAGCATAAAACCAAATACAAACCTTAAATATATAAACGCATTGGGTAACCATCCTAGCTTTATTAAAAGAGGACTAGTACAAAGCATTAGCAAAAGAATTTCACGCCTCTCTTCTAACGAAGATATCTTTAACAAATATAAGGAATTCTACAATAACGCATTAGAAAAAGCAGAGTATAAGCAAAAAATTAAATGCCTAGACTTAGAACACAATAGAAATAACCTGAATAACGTAAATGCCCATGAATATTATAATAACTGGAACTACACTCCAAATGACACTAACAACCATAACAACAAGATGAACAACATTAATAAGATTAACACTCATAATAAAAGTAGTAGGAATAATGATAAGATTCAGACTAAGATAAATAACATTAGAAATGATAACAAAAGAAATACCAACAATGAGAAAATTAACAATATTAAGAATACTAATATGAATAATAATAAAAATATAAATATAAATAAGAATAAAAAGAACACACCTTTAAGAACCAATATAACCCCTTTTAAGATCGATAATACCAAGCAATATAAATTAAACAGACCATACAGTAATAACCCCGATAAAACTGATAGTAATAATAATGAAAATAACTATAGAAAGAATAATAATAATCATAACCATAACTTTACGCTCTATAAGAATACCGAGGACCGTTTCTACACTAAAAATAATGATATTAAAAACAAACAAAATACGGATAATATCTGGTTAATAATTCCTTTCGCGATACAGCTTAAAATGAATATAGTTCATTCTATAATGAGACTTATTGATAAGCACTTGAACATAAATAACAAATACGCAGAAATCTTTAGGAATAAAATTAGAGTAGGACATAGCTTAACTAGCAACCTAGCTACTATCATAGCCTCGATCAACAATAAAAAGCTAAATGCCTTCTATGAAACTAGGAAAAATAACAACATAAAACATAGCAACCAATCAACAGATATAATAAACGTCATCCCTAATAACTCGCCCTCAAATAACGTGGACAACCACCTTATAAATAATAAGCCCCCACCTCAGCACAACATACGCACAGATAAGCTTAATAATCTATGTGACTGCAGAGATAAAAACAATTGCGAATTCTCCAATATTTGTAAAACTAAAAGTGTAATCTAATCAATGCGATGTACTCGCAAATAATTACAAGAAATCTTACATAGGAGCAACTAAAAATGAAATGACACTTAGATATAATTCCCACCGATCTAGTTTCAGAAATAGAAGTAAAGCGAACTCTACCGGACTTAGTAGTTACATTTGGGAACTGAAAGACAAAAATATTAACTATAGTTTAGAATGGCACATTCCTTCCAAAACTTCCTCATATAACATTAATAATCGCTATGAGCTCTGTATAAACGAAAAGTTCTTGATTTTAATAGCCATATCACCTCTACTTAATAAAAGACACGAAAATAAAAATTTTTGTTTGCATATAATCAGATTTGTATTGTCAAAATACCGCTAAACCATATTTATCCTTTAAAAATCGCTAACCCCTATTTTACAGGTTATTAGCGAACCTACTTAACTTCTTCTTATCTCCCCTCAACCTTCTCACATACTAATTACCACTGCTCAACTTAACCCCACACTATAAACTAATTACTGAACTTTTTACTCATTTTACATACTACGCTAGGGAATAATTTTCCTATAATCTAATTCCATTTGATAGCTAGACTAACGACCTACTTTACATCCTAAAATTTCCCTATAGACCTAATTGTTTTTCTATGCACTCTTCATCAATTTCTATTGTTCATTTACGTAGTCCTTTATACACACATTATAGTACATATTTTAAATAATAACCTTAGCCTTGTACCACGGCTACCATTGAAAATACAGGCACTAACTTACAGGCTATAAATTAGTGTCACACATGTCCAGTTAACTACAACGGATATCCCCAATAGCGACAACTCCCTCGGATTACACCGGTAGACTATTGAATTAACGATCATTTTATTTCTGTTTTCATTTCCTTTCCTTACATCTTCTCCCTACTTCCTTCTATTTATCTAATAATCGTTCTGATGATGTCTATCTATTGCAACGAGGTAAATGTAAATTTATCCCAGTTTGATATACTGAAACAGCTGTAAACATACTCTCATCGTCATTAAATGACTTTAAAACACCAATGATCTACTTCTAACTGTTATTATTGCTCCATTTCTTATCGTTTTTATATATATTAAACTACGGTTTTACATTTAATTACCTACTACCGTATACCCTATAACAAACACCATACATACTGAGGTAATACCAGGAGTGCCTTTGGATACATCTATGACAACAGGTATTGTTTTAGTCTTGAAATTCCACATTTTGAAAATGTCTATTTCAAAATCTTTATACTTTTATACTTGCTCAGTTTTCGGTAGGTATTAAAAGATATATTTATATCGATTGGGGGCAGTCATATCAATGAGGAGGCATGATTTGTGTCTGAAGTCTTTCAATATAATGTCTGGCCTATTCGCATCTATCTTTCTGTCAGTTTGAACAGTAATGCTCCAGAGGAGTGAGATGTGATCATTTTCAACTACTGGAGGTGGTTTGCGTTTCCACCAATTTTTATCATAGGACAGATCCAGGTATTTGCAAATTACCCAGTGAATATATTGTGCTGCTCTGTCATGCCTGTTGAAATACTCTGTAGGTGCAAGAAGGTTGCACATGAAGACAACATGATCAATGGTTTCATTTTGTTGTTTACATACACGACATGTTGGGCTTTCTTTAATATGTTGGCCTGGTAGTTCCTTGTAGGTAGGCATTGACCATGGGCTGCTATGATAAATCTTCCTGTTTCTGATTTTAAGCCAGAAGACACTAACCATTGATGGGTAAGGGCTTTGTCAATATTGCCATTATTAGCTCTCTTTGGGTATTGACCAGTTTTCGACATGCAAGGCCACTGGTAGTAAAAATTTCTGCGGGAGAAACTAGGCCTCTCTATTCCTCTTACAAAACTTACGTCCGGGTGCTAAATTTGCCTCAGTTGATGGTATTACTCGGGTAGGTGTGGTGGTGGGACAGGGGCAAGGGCGTACAGAAAACATGTATTCAATAGGTGTATGTACGTATGTGTTTGCGTGTGTGTGTTGCCCATATATATATGTGTATATATATATATATATATATATATATATATATATATATATATATATATATATATATATATACTTAAGACTTAGTTTTGATCTGAACATAACCGCTTCTGACACAGAGGATCGGGAACCCTTTTGGGCGTTCTATTTTCCTTGCTGGAAGGGTTCCCAACCTATGGGCAAAGGATGGGTTACATGATAGGGGTGGTGTTTTCAAAAGGGCTGGCATACGCAACCTGATCATCTCTGCTGATCAAACTCCCAACCCATGTGCTCCCGTCGCGGCACTGATTCTGCAGGATTGGGTTGGGTGTGAAAACCAACTTTAAAGTATAAATATAGATGTTTTTGGATCAGCAATGTTGTATTCGCTTAAGTCCTATTTGGGGTGAAAATCAATAAACTGATTATTGTGGGATTTTCCATTTAATCAGGATAAAAAAAATCGATAAACCGATTCCTTATAGGACTTCCCACTAAAATTGGCTACACCCCATTTTCAACCATAACTTTTACCAATTTTGATGTATTTTGTTCAAACTTGATGCCAACATTACTTAGGACTCATGGGATCTTTGAATGCTTTAAGTTCTCCAAAAATGAAAAAAAAAACAAAAAAAAAAAACAATCGATGAGTGGACAAAATCGATAAACCGATTCCGTATGGGATTTCCCAATCAAATTGTCTGCAACTCATTTCGGCCAAAAGTTTACCAATTTCAACGGATTTCGCTCAGATTTGACGTCGATGTTGCTTAGTTTGGTTTGAAATAAAGAGCTTGATTAGCTTAATAACCCTAACTTAATACCGAGCAAAACCGGGCTATACTGCTAGTTATTGATAATTTTTGGCAAATTTTCGAAGCTATGACGGCATTATTTTTATTTGCTGCCGACAAAAAACTGCGCTTGCGTGGTGGATTTGAGAAATTATAATATATAAGCACGAGGCATATAGTATATTGCCTCGTATTTATATGTCAATCTTTGCGTCCCTGCTGATGAGAGCTCCGTCTAGCAAATTACTTTATTTGCTAATTTAGAGTTCGAAACCATGCTCCAGAAGATAGATGGTAAATGTTTTTATTTTTCATTCCCTTCGAAATTTATCCCTAATAGTGGTTTGGATTTTGGCTACTCATTCTAGCGTGCTAGGTGTCGTATGATGGTCACCTCTTATGTGTCTAAATGTACACTGTATTTATATGAATATATATATATATATATATATATATATATATATATATATATATATATATATATATATATATATATATATAGATAGATATAGATATACGTATAGATATATATGCATAAATATATATATATATATATATATATATATACACATACTTATATATATATACATACATACACACACACACACACACACACACACACACATATACATATATACATATATATATTATATATATATATATATATATATATATATATATATATATATACGATCAAAGCAGCCTTATGAGTAGACGGAAAATGAAAGAAGCCCATCGTATATATATATATATATATATATATATATATATATATGTGTGTGTGTGTGTGTGTGTGTGTGTGTGTGTGTATGTGTGTGTGTGTCTGTGTGTGTCTGTGTGTGTAGGTATATATGTATTTGCATATATGTATATACATATGTGTGTGTGTGTGTGTGTGTGTGTGTGTGCATTGATTATTGACAGGCACATACCAACCATTAGAGATAGGATCAAGCTAGATTTATGGTCTAATTCGATTGAAGTACTACACTGGTTGATGAATATTAGGCATAGAAGAAACAAATTTAATACAAATAGACATTTCCAATTACTACGCTTACATAAATCGCATACTGCTAAATAAGCCATTAAACTATGCTAGGAAAAATACTAGTACGACAAGGGAAGAAATAGATATTATAATAGAGGTTAGAAAAACGATTATAGAATACGATGGAAAACTTTGG
Source organism: Octopus bimaculoides (assembly GCF_046866305.1). Taxonomy (NCBI): domain Eukaryota; kingdom Metazoa; phylum Mollusca; class Cephalopoda; order Octopoda; family Octopodidae; genus Octopus; species Octopus bimaculoides. The sequence goes on along the minus strand of NC_142937.1, from coordinate 53,122,380 downwards.
ACGAGAAAGATAGAACTAATAACTTCGATATAATCATGTGTTCGAGTGACACGGCTCAAGTTACATCTTAAGTTGCATAACGGTCGAGTCTCCGGAAATAGGGGGTGGATTATACAGAGACGACGAACTCTTTACAGTACATATTAGAGAAGTATTGGAAGCAGCTAATAAGATTTTTTAGACGATTAGAACTTAAAATATAAATAAAAACGGAGTGGATTTGGTTGACGGAAGCTGAAAGAAGCCCGTCGTATATATGTATATATATATGTATGTGTGTGTTTTTGTTGTGTATCTGTGTTTGTCCCTCCAACATCGCTTGACAACCGATGCTGGTGTGTTTAGGTCTCCGTAACTTAGCGGTTCGGCAAAAGAGACCGATAAAATAAGTAATAGGCTTACAAAGAATAAGTCCTGGGGTCGATTTGCTCGACTAAAGGCTGCGCTCTAGCATGGCCACAGTCACATGACTGAAACAAGTAAAAGAGTAAAAGAGAGAGAGTATACTAAAGTTAATTTTCTGGATGCCACGCTCGACCTTAACACTCGATTACATCACCCTTTCCATAAGCATAATGAAAGCCTAAAGTATGTAAGCAGAAGATCTAACCACACGAAAACTATCATAAACTCTATCCCTATGGGTGTGCCTGTGAGAATATCTAGGCTGTCGACAAATGGGGACATATTTAAAAGACACGATGGATACTACAGTATAGCATTAAAGGAGGTTGGATATAGTGGAAAAATCAAATATATGCCCCAGGGTGATCCATGTACGAATAATAATATAACTTCACCTAAAAAACTTAACTCAGATAGGAACCGGAGAAGTAACGTGGGAGCGGTGACTAATAATAGGAAGAAGAGATGCAATAAAAAAATTAAATACAAAAATTAACCTCACCGTAGCAAACCAAACGCATTAACGAAACATAAATGTAAGGATAGACTAATAGAGAAGAATTTAGATCCATTTGGGGACAAAGAAAAATAACCTCCCATCCACCGAGGGATAGCCTCAATAGGAACAGGGAGACACTTGAAATAAACAGCAGAATTAAGGACCTTGATGGGATTGAGAGTAGTTATAATGACAACATAGATCAAAATAAACGTAAACGGAGTAATGCAGGGAGGAAAAAGCATACGTTAGATTCTCACCATATAAAAAAGAAAGAGAACTCCATGGAAACCATCTGGCTCAACGCTCCATTTGGAGTCCAAATCGCTACTAATATTCCCAGGAAATTCTTTGCAGCCCTATACAAACATTTCCCTCCCTTGATCAGATATAGGGGATTGTTTAACCGGCACTCCGTAATACAGACCTACTCCACTACAAGTAACCTCACGCAAATAATAGTATCCCACAACACCCATAGATTGAAGGAATTAGAAAACTTAAATTCAATAGATCTAGACTGGAATAGATTATGTAAAAACAAAAATAATCAGAAGGAATGTATGAATATTACTAGTAATAGGAATACCTATAACTCTATTAGGAATAATAGCGATAGCTGGAAATATTTTAGTTATACTGGCAGCGAGGAGACTAGAGCCAGCGATGGTAAGAGCGATGATAAACTTGGTGTGAAAGGAGGTCGAGGTGGCATGAGAAATCCTAGTAATAAGGGCATAGAAAGCAATGGAAAGGAAGTAAACATTAATGCTAATGGTAAAACTAAAGGGGAAGACTATACAAATAGAAATACTAAGAATAACAAGAGTGGTGGCAACGGCGGTGACGGTGATGGTGGCAGTAGTAACAATAATAATGATGGTAACTGTAATAGTAATGGTAATCGAAATGGTGATAATAATGATAATAACGATAATAGTGATAAAAACTACACAAGTTGTAACAATAGGAAGAACAGGGCCGGTTGTAACCGTAGAAGAGGTAGAGAATGTATTGTAAATAAATCATGTCTGGAATAGAACATAGTCTCTGAATGCGCAGTAGTAACCTGGAACAAAATTTACAATTACATAGGATGTTGCGTAACGACATTTTAGCTCTCGTCATTCAAACACAAAAATAAGGAAAACGCGACATGACTTAGCAAGTTAATATAGCAACTTAGCGAGTGAAAAGACAGAATATGAACGAAAATGGTCAATTCTAAGTCGGCCTAAACCATATGAAATAGGAAGAAGTAGATGTGAACTTTACCTAGAGGAGTCATACCAAATACGTCGGAGAGTAACCTTATTAACCGTAGGCAGGAATTAGTGATAAGCTGTAAGCAGTTTTAGAATAAATCCTTCAACAGGTTCTCTAGATAACTTTAACACTATAGTGGGAGCCATAGGTCGGGATGGACGTGATGCGTAAGGGTCAAATGTGAATTAACCTAACTTTATCTCAAACACTTCATAGATCTTCGACCCAACCCCAACCTGACACGTCCATACCTTCTCGTCTGGCCGAACTTGCTCTCTCTCTCAACTGCTTCTCGTTTGCGGGGGAGTTTTACCAACAGTTCTCGGGAAAGAGAATGGGCCCCAACAATGCGAACCTGTTCGTTGGCTACGTTGCGGCCCAAATATTTTCAAGATTCACTGGTCCCACTCCCGAACTATACGGTCGTTATATTGAGTATCGGCGCGATCTCGCTCTCCCGCGAACAACTACACTCCTTCCTCTCTTTTCCTCTCCAATCCTTCCATCCTGACCTCGAATTCTCCTGCACCATTTTCAACACTTTTATCACCTTTCTCGACATTTCGGTTGACATACACAACTCCACTCTCACTACTTCCATCCACTACAAACACACCGACTCACTGTCATGCTTCAACTTCACCTCCTCCCGCCCTACCCACACCAAGCTCTCCATTCTCTACTCCCAATTCCTCCGTCTGTGCAGGCTCCGCAGTAACAACCATGACTTTGAGACTCAGTCTCAACTTATGGTTCGCCACTTCATCTTTCAAGAGAGAGAAAAAGAAAAGAGAGAGAGAGAGAGAGAGAGAGAGAGAGAGAGAGAGAGAGAGAGAGAGAGAGAGAGAAAATGGTGAAAGGGAGAAAAAGGGAATTAGAGAGGATGGGGAGGAAACAGTATAGAGTACAATCGGATTAAAGATGTTAAGATAAACTTACTTGGAAATGGATGCGTGGCGTTCAGTTAAATGATAATATAAATAATATATATTATTCAGATTATTATTTCATTGAACACCACTCGTACATTTCCAAGTAAGTATATATAATAATATAAATAATATATATAGGCTTATATACATACATACATACATACATATATATATATATATATATATATATATATATATATATATATATATATATATATATGTGTGTGTGTGTGTGTATGTACATACTCACACACACACACACACACACACACACACACATATATATATATGCATATATAAGTACAGGACGTCACAAAACGTAAGCTACATGAAATACGAAATACGAAAACAGCATGAAATACGAAGACAAACGTTTGTATGCGAACTACGAGAGAAACAATTGGAAAACAAGACAAGTAACATAAAGAACGACCCTTCACCAGTTGGCGGCTGTTTATCTACTCCACATTCCGGGCAATTCACGACAATATGTGCCTTCGAGAACTTCGAGAAAACAGTTGCTCCCGCAAACCAAAATAAAATTTGGGATTTGCAGAGGGTCGAAGTTGCCAACAAAAACAGGACAGTGAAAACAAACTGTCAAAGAATGTTCCTCCAGCGTTCGCCATCTTACCTCGTCTGACTACAAGATGGGGCATCACCGCATTATGCAATTCATGTGCGTAATTTACTCAGTGAAACGTTCCCAGGGTGGTGAATTGGGCGACGTGGGAGTATTGAATGACCGTCCCTTTCCCCAGACCTAATGCCCATGGAATGTATGTATGTATATATATATATGTATGCATATATATATATATATATATATATATATATATATATATATATATATATATATAATTATGATAATGATATTAGGGAAAAAAATCCAAATTTACAGGGAAAATTCAGTTTAATTTAATTTATCAAAATTAAAATTAAATTAAAATTCACAATATATAATATAAACATATAATTTAGAGAAAAAAAAACACAATTATTGAATTCATCCATGAAAATCCAGTCGCATATAGAAAAATTTAATAAGTAAATACACTAAAAAGACTTATAATAAAAATACAAAGTAATAAATGTTAAAATAATAAAAAACGACTACACGTGTTTCATAACCACATTTTCAAATAGAAAATAAAATAAAAATCAGATCGATTCAAATCGATTCAAAATAAATCAATCGAAAATCAATTCTATTCAAAAATATAGCTAATCTTCGGGTCAAAATGCAATAATAATAATAATAGTAAAATGAATGTATATATATCGACTAACAATAAATATCAAATGATTTTATATGAAAATACTTATTTTACCAATAGGTAAAAGAAAAACATTTAACAATATTACTGAAAATAAACGCAATACTTATCTTATCGAAGCTTTAATTTAAACTAAAATTTTAAAGCTTATGTTATTAACTTAGCGTTTATTAGAATTAAGTCGCGTGAAAATATGGTGTAAAGAAAAGTAATAGAATAAAGAGATATATAAACATGAATGAAAGTTTTATTTATAAAATGAAAATGTATTTTAGCTTTAATCATAATAAAGATTAACTGAATTATAAACATTTTCTGGATATTTTAAAATCTAAGTAATTTTAGAGTCTAAAGAATTAAGACTAAAATACATAAAATTTATAATATATATCAAAGAAGCTAAAATACTATAAATTAATATTTACATTAAATAAATAAATTAATTAAAATATTCATATTATTTATTTTATAAAAATCATAGTATCATTTAATTATTAATTTATAATATTCACTAAAAATATTTTCGGGCTAATTAATACACAATTAATAATTAGAAATTAGATGCACTTCTAAGAATGTATGAGTAGAAATATGTTTGCGGGTTATTAACATCACGCCCTGGAGGAATGAATAAGATGACAGGAGAATATCATCAAATTTATACAAAACTGTTTGATTGAATATTCTTCTTTCTCTCTTTTTCTTTCCTTTTTTTCTGTCGTCTTCTTTTTTCTATTTTTTTCTGTCTTTTTCTTTTCGCCTGCTATAAAATTGTAACTTAAAAACTGATGATGTCATTCCATCAACGTGTGGACACTGGTTGCTCTCGTTCATACTTTACGTTTAAATTTCTATAATTTTGAATTTTTATCACTTCTTATTTTGAACTTGACAAAGACAGACGTGCTGCTGAAATATTGTTCAACTAACAAAATATCTTACAATTGAATCACGCTCTTCGTCTTTATTATTATTATTATTATTATTATTATTATTATTATTATTATTATTATTATTATTATTATTATTATTGAGTGAGAGAGCAGTGCATGCCATCAAAGTGACACTGGGGTAAAATATACGAAGCCCATTATACCCATCATGACTACCCGTCTGATTAGGGTACACCAGGCACATGCATCACAACCATATGTACGCGACATGGTGATCTCATATCAAGATAAACAGCGCATGACCTCGCAGGTGGGGCCCAGTTAGAATTTTCTTCAGGTCGAGTAGCCCATCCTATTCAAAAGGTCCCTGAATAAGGTTTGTTTAAGGATGTTGAGCAAAACACCCATGTTTCCAAAGGTGAATTATTCAAACCGCAAAGAATTCCTCTCAACACATGGCTATGATGCTCCCCCACAACTTCTGCTCATGATCAGAGATGCACATATCGTTAGCCACCAAGGGACATGCTCAACTGGTTAAGGTCAAACAACTGACAAGCAAATCTGTGGTATTAAGCAGAATATTTGCTGAAGCCTATCTTTTTATACCAAGACAAAACAATGTACATGGTAACACTTCCAATCAGTTAAGATCAGAAGTCATGAGAACCACTGCCTGGTACTGCATCCGAGCATTTATTATTATTATTATTATTATGATTATTATTATTGTTATTATTATTATTATTATTATTATTATTATTATTATTATTATTATTATTATCATCACTGATATCACTGATATTATTATTTTTTATGTATTGTAGCAGTAGTGGTTGCAACAACAGCAGCAGCAACAGTAGAAGGAGTATGGATAGTGGTAAGGGTGGTAGTTGGGCCTCAGGTTCCTGTGCTATCATAATAGTAGTAGTTGTATTATTATTATTGTAGTATTAGTAGTATTTAGTGTTAGCAGCTGGAGAATATTATTATTGTTTTTATTTTTATCATTATCACCATCACCACCACTACCATTGTTTGAGGAACTAGTTGGGTTGCAGTTTGGCAAATAGATCATATTCTACAGGTCTATAAATAGATTCGGCAGATGGTGGGGAGGTCGGTCATAGAAACAAAGGAATTTTCGAGCCCTTTGGCTCAGCAGAGATCAAATGTGTTTACTACTACCAGTGGCCACTGACCACTGAGAGCGCTGCCTTGAGAAGAAGCAAATCAACCTGTCCTATTTGATGCATGCGTAGCGGGCTTGCTACCTGCAGCCTACATTACCATGCTATCCGTTTTTTGCAGGTATCTAATACTTTCGTGATTATTCTGCCTGTGCCAAGGGGGCAAACCTTTTGTAACCGTTCTACCGGGCACCCTATTCCAGTTTCCTTTATATTCCACTTGATGCCTTCTGATAGTGTTCCCAAGGATCCACAATAATTAGAACTATCTTCACCTTCTTCATTTTCCATAGCCGGCCTATTTTGTATTCTAGAGGGTTGTATGTGTCTATCTTTTCGCCTCCCTTCTTGACTATTTGTGGGTCAAAGGGGCATACAACATCAACTATATAGCGTATGTGGTGCACCTTGTCCACTACCACTAGGTCCAGTCTGTTATGCTCTAGCACCTGATCTGTTTGGATTGGGAAATCTCAGGAGATTTTGCTAGTCTCTGTCTCCGCCACACTCTGCAATCTGTGCTCATACCATGTCTTGCCTCTCTCCAGCCCCCACTTTTCGCACCGATTCCAATGTAGCACTTTCGCTACTTGATCGTGTCGCCACAACTTGTGGTTTTGGGCAAGTCTAGGGCATTCGTTCGTGATATGGGCACTTTATTGAAGATGCGGCACAGCAGAGACACTTCCTCATTCCTCCAGTTCGTGGCCAGAACTTGGTCCTGCGCTGCCAGAATAGTGCGCTCAGTTTCTTTTTTTTTTAGGCTTCTTTTCATCAGCCAATCCCACCTATTTTTGCCAGCAAATTATGTTGTGGCAACATGGAATTGATTGTGTAGTCCCTTTTCTTCATGTCCATTTTGAACTTCTCGTTCCTAACTTTCACTAGCAAGGTTTCCTTACTTTGGGCTAGGTATCTCATTAAGCTCTCGAGTTCGATACGAAATGCTTAGCGGTATTTCGCACGTCGCTACGTTCTGTGTTCAAATTCCGCCGAGGTCGACTTTGCCTTTCATCCTTTCGGGTCGATAAATTAAGTACCAGTTACGTACTGGGGTAGATCTAATCGACTGGCCTCCTCCCCCCAAATTTCAGGCCGTGTGTCTATAGAAGAAATGATTATTATTATCATTATTCGCATAGGAGCGGCATTGCGATTGACGTGATGGTAGTGAGATTGGCTCTTGATCAATTCTTCAATGTTAAGCACGGAGGTTGCATTGTCAGAGTTGAGCTAGGGCGCGTACTCTAAGACGTGAGGAGATGAAAGCCGTTCAATGGGCCCGGGTAGCAGAGGTTCCACGTGGAAACAAAGCCACAATTCGGTCTACGTCAGGCCGGGACGGGTATAGGCTGCATGAGTGCAAGCAGATGTGTACGGAATGTCAACAGCACTTCACCGAACTGTTCGGGGCGTTTGGTGTGTCGGGGATGAAGGTGGATTTCACCTCCTGCCTCAGTGGCATGTCGCGCCTTTCGGCCAGGGATGTGAACTTCTGCGAAATTCCGATAACAGCCGAAGACATACGGGACGCCATGAAAGCCTGCACAAGAGAGAAGTCTCCTGGGTTGGATGGTCTACTTTCGAGCTTTATCTTCCTATGCTAGATTGTTCAATGACCTCTTCACAGATGTCTACCACAACTGGCAGCAGAACGGGAGAATACCCAGTGCTCTGAGCCATGGCGTGGTGGTGCTGCTGAGAAAGGACCTGAACAAGGGAGACCAATTAGATAATTTTAGGCCTATAACACTGCTAAACGCAGATTATAAGATTTCGGCTAAGGTGTTAGCCAAGAGGTTGGCGCTAGTCGTCGGAAAGCTGATCGGTAACGCGCAGACATACGCTATTTCGAACAAATCTATCCACGACAACCTCCACCTCACGCGCTACATCATAGAGAGAGTAGGGAAAGAACCTGACATAGGTGGGGTTCTGATCAATTTGGATCAATCAAAGGCTTTTGACATGGTTGGCCATCAATACATAGAGGCTGTCCTCGCAGCGGCCGGCTTTGGTCTCGTTGTCAGAGGCTGGATCACTGCAAGATATAGCGGCATCTGTTCGGTGATCAATGTAAACGGTCATCTATCAGAATCGTTTAGCATCACTCGCTCGGTCGTTAAAGATGCTCACTCTTTTCCCTTCTGTACGTGCTGGTTCTCGAGCCATTACTGAGGAAGTTGGGTATTTCGTGGGGCGTCCCGCGTGATCTAGGATGCGGGAGGTTCGTGTCGGCTTATGCGGACGACATCACCATAATAGTGTCGGACAAAGTATTCCTCTCAACACATGGCCATGATGCTTCCCCACTCCTTCTTCTCGTGATAAAAAAAAACACATATTATTAGCCACTAAAGGACATGCTCAACTGGTTAGGGTAAATCTGTGGTACTGAGCAGAATATTTGCTGTAGTCCATCTTTTATATCAAGTCAAAACATGTAGATGATAACACTTCTAGTCAGTAAAGATCAGAAGCCATTGTCTGGTACTGCATATTATTATTATTATTATTATTATTATTATTATTATTATTATTATTATTATGCCTAGTGGCTGTAGCGAAAGAGGTGATATGGTGGACCCGTTTGAAAGGGCTAAAGACAGACACTTTCCTCTTTGGCCAAGGCCTCATCAACTTTTTCAAGTTCCACTTGAAAAGGAAGATGAGAGTAGAGAGGGAAGTGCTGTCTCAAAGCAAATTCATTGAAAGATGGATGACTGTTGGAAGAATGGCCAGTATAAACGGACCAATTCTGAGAATACACCTGTAGAAAAAAAAAAGGTAATGTAAAAGGAGAAAGGGCTCTATACCCCTTTCTTATTTTTTCTGACCAGGCTCCCGTGGTTTTATCGGTTTTCCACGTGTAACCTTTCCTTTTTCGAAGCGCCTCCCCCTTTGGGAGTTCTACTTATTTATTTATCTATTTATTTATCTATTTATATCTTTCTCCGTTTTCTTCCTCTGTTTAGACGAACTTTCCTACCTTTTCGGACAAAGCCTTTTGTAACCTTCGTCCTGTCTTTGTCCTTATATGTTTTTAATTGATATTAGCCCTTGTGGCCAATAAAACGAATTAGTTATTATTATTATTATTATTATTATTATTATTGTTCATTAGTCTTATTTTTATCACGTGCTTTCACTGCACTACCGAGCGCAGCTCTGTGTACCTTGGGCATGCACTTTGGTTTGTTGTAATGCTCTTATAGTTAGTGTATTGGAAGTGTTTTACGTAGGATGTGTGCGGTGCCTAGTAGTGCTATTTTCTGTATGCTATATATATTTGTAAGTCCTGGTGTTTTTATTATGTATTTGTCTGAATAATTTTTTTATCATGCCTAATGCACCTATTATGTTAGGAATTGTTTCTGTTTTTTGATTCCACGTTCGAGTTACCTCTATTTCCTGGTCTTTGTATTTTGAAAGTTTCTCCATTTCTTTTAGCGAAACGTTGTCATCTGTTGGTATTGATAGATCAATTAGAAAGCGTTTTTTTCTTGATGATCTCTGACAACTATATCTGGCCTTAATTTCTCTATTTGTGTGTATTGGCATATCCCATAGGATTGTTGCATTTTCATTTTCTGTAACATTTTCTGGCATGTGCCTATACCATTTTTTCTGTTGTTATTCCATAATGCTGGCATAGCTTCCAGTGTATGTAGATCCCATTCTGCTCTGTTGTGTCTGTGAGTATATACCTTCTTAGCCAGGGCTGGGCAGCCAGAGACAATTATATTTATTGTTTGTTGCCCATCTCCACATATTCTGCAGTTACTTGTTATGTTTCTTTTCATTATATGTTTTTGGTGGAAGGCTTTTTCTGTTTTAGACTCCACATTCAAGTTTATTTCCGGATCTCTGTATTTTAAAAGTTACCCTCTTCTTTTAGAGAAACGTTGACATCTGTCGGCATTGATACATCGATTAGAAAGCATTTTTTTTTATCTTGATGATCTCTGACAACTTTATCCGGCCTATTTTCCTTGATTTCTTTATCTGTGTGTATTGGCACATTCTAGAATATGGTTGCTGTCTCATTTTCTGTAACATTTTCTAGTGTGTGCCTATACCATCGTTTTTCTGTTGTTATTCCATAGTATTGGCATAGCTTCCAGTGTATGTAGGTTCCAGCTCTGTCGTGTCTGTGAATATATTCCTTCTTAGCCGGGACTGGGTAGCCAGAGACAATATGGTTTATTGTTTCTTCTCCATCAACACATATTCTGAAGTTACTTTATTTCTTTTCATTGTGGATTTTTGGTGATTTCTGGTAGGAATGGTTTGATCTTGTGCTGCAATTAAAAATCCTTCAGTCTCTGCTTTGAGTCCTGGGCTTCTCAGCCATTGTTGGGATTTTGCATTGTCTATTTCTTTTCTGTCAGTTTAACCCAGTATTTTCCATGAAGGGGTTTTTCCAGTTTTAGTTTAGATTTCATTTGTTTTACAGCTTTTGTTGTTTCTTCTTTTTCTTCATAGTTGTTAGGTAGTATTACTTCTTGTTTGTATTTGTCAGCTGCCTTAGAGACTGAAAACAGGGTTTTGTTTTGCTCGTGTTTTGTGGCTATTTGTATTAGTTTTCCTTGCTTCTGAAGTAGGTATTTTTGTAATAGTTTTCTAGCTTTATAAGTCTCGACTACCTTTTGTACATTGTATATATAACCTTTCTATGTCAGGTTTTGGGTAGTGCATCCTAAATCCTGTCATTATTTTTCTTGTTTTCCTGTCTATTTGACTAGTTCATTTAGTTTCCAGTTAAGGATATTGTAGGTGTAACTTATAACTGGGACGGCTAGAGTGGTGACATCTATTATCTTGTTTTTCGTATTGAGCTCTGTTTTCATTACTAATCTAACTCGTCTATAGAATTTTTTTAATTTTCTCTTTCATTTATGTGTGTTGTATCGTATTTAGTTCATTGATTCCGAAGTATTTGTATGTCTTGCTCTGGTCTAGTTCTCTTATTAATTTGCTTTATCTATAGTGTGATGTTACTACTCTTAACTAGTTTTCCTCTTTCCGAGGTTGCTTCAGCACATTTTTCTAAGCCAAATTTCATGTTTGTTTCTTTGGTAAATCAATGTACTGTCTGTAGTTTCTAGCTGTTTATCATTTGTAGCGTACAGTTTTAGGTCATCCATATATAAGAGGTGGCTGATTATTTTACCGTAACAGTTGTATCCGTACTCAGTTCTGTTTAGCATGTCAGATTATTGTTATTATTATTATTATTATTATTATTATTATTATTATTATTGTTATTATTATTATTATTATTATTCAGGGGTCTTATTTTTATCACGTGCTTTCCCTGCACTACCGAACACATCTCTGTGTGCCTTAGGTATGTGCTGTGGTTTGTTGTGGTGCTCTTATTTTCACTGTATTGAAAGTGCTTTACTAGGAGGTGTGCGGTGACTAGTAGTGCTATTTTCTGTATGTTATATGTACTTGTATATCCTGGTGTTTTTGATATGTATTTATGTTCTCTCATGCGCGTACTATAATAGGAATTTTTTCTGTTTTTAGACTCCACATTCAAGTTTACTTCCGGATCTCTGTATTTTGAAAGTTACCCTCTTCTTTTAGAGAAACGTTGACATCTATCGGCATTGATACATCGATTAGAAAGCATTTTTTATCTTGATGATCTCTGATAACTTTATCCGGCCTATTTTCCTTGATTTCTTTATCTGTGTGTATTGGCACATTCTAGAGTATGGTTGCTGTCTCATTTTCTGTAACATTTTCTAGTGTGTGCCTATACCATCTTTTTTCTGTTGTTATTCCATAGTATTGGCATAGCTTCCAGTGTATGTAGGTTCCAGCTCTGTCGTGTCTGTGAATATATTCCTTCTTAGCCGGGACTGGGCAGCCAGAGACAATATGGTTTATTGTTTCTTCTCCATCAACACATATTCTGAAGTTACTTTATTTCTTTTCATTGTGAATTTTTGATCTTGTGCTGCAATTAAAAATCCTTCAGTCTCTGCTTTGAGTCCTGGGTTTCTCAGCCATTGTTGGGATTTTGCATTGTCTATTTCTTTTCTGTCAGTTTAACCCAGTATTTTCCATGAAGGGGCTTTTCTTGCCATCGTTTTATCATGATCTGTTGCTGTTTCAGTTTTGGTTTGGATTTCATTTGGTTTACAGCTTTCGTTGTTTATTCTTTTTCTTCATAGTTGTTAGGTACTATGCTTTCTTTTCTGTATTTGTGAGCTTCCTTTAAGACAGAAAACAGTTTTTTTTGTTTTGCTCGTGTTTTGTGGCCATTTGTACAAGTTTTCCTTGCTTCTGAAGTTGGTATTTCTGTAATCCTACGGTGGTTATTTTGTAATAGTTTTCTAGCTGTATAAGGCCTCTACCACCTTCGATACGTTATATATATAATCTCTCTAAGTCTGATTTTGGGTAGTGCATCCTAAATCCTGTCAATATTTTTCTTGTTTTCCTGTCTATTTTGATTAGCTTACTGCAACTTATAATTGGGACGGTTGGAATGGTGATACCTATTATCTTGTTTTTCGCATTGAGCGCTGTTTTCAGTATTAATCTAACTCATGTATAGTATTCCTTTCTTACTTTCTGTTTCATTTGTGTTTTTGTCGTATCTAGGTCATTGATTCTTAAGTATTTGTATGTTTGGCTTTGGTCTAATTCTCTCATTTCATTTATTTTATCTAGTGTGATATTGTTACTCTAGTTGTCCTCTTTTCGAGGTTGCTTTGGCACATTTTTCTTAGTCTAATTTCATATTTGTTTCTTTGGTAAGTCCATGTACAATCTGTAGTAATGTTTCCAGCTGTTTATCTTTTGCAGCATACAATTTTAAATCATCCATATACAAGAGATGGTCGATTGCATTGCCGTAGCAGTTGTATCCACATCCAGTTCTGTTTAGTATGTCAAATAAAGGTGTCAGTGCCAAGCAGGAAAGGGGTGCAGAAAACGTGTCTCCCTAATAGGGATGGCTTTGGTTTTGATGAGTCCCTCTTTTGTCTGGAGCTGTAGCACTGTTTGCTACTTACTTATGGAATTTTTAAAAATATATTTTATGATTATGGGTGATACCTTATTCATGGCTAATGTTTCTAGGATCCATGTGTGGGGAATACTATCAAAACCATTGCAGTAATCGATCCAAACATTTCTTAGAACCTTTTTGTCTTATGGGTGTCTTTAGTTATGACATTATTGATCAATAGCTGATCTTTACTATTGACAAATAAAGCCATAACTGAACACAGCCGTAGAAAAGAGGGCTTAAGTATAGCTTGAATTAATTATCGAAGGCTTTTGATATCATCATCATCATTATTATTATTATTATTATTATTATTATTACTATTATTATTTTATTATCCTCCTCCTCTTCCTCCTCCTCCTCCTCATCATTATTATTATTACTATTATTATTATTATTATTATTATTATTATTATTATTATTATTATCATTAAAGACTTCCAGATAGCTCTTAACTACCGGTTATTTTGTACTTGAAAGTAGGCAACAGAAATCACGAAAGGTTTCAAGTAGTGCCTTCTCCTGTAACTCAAAGAGACAATACACTCTTTAGAATGCGAGCTGTACCCAACAATGCTGTCTTCTGGATCACTTCGAGCCTGAGAGCAACTCCAATATTCATAATATGTTTTTCAAAGCCCTTGGAAATTGCTGCGAATGCTCCAATGAGGAATGTAATGGTATCACCATTATTTTCCTCATGCCCATAACTTTCCTATCTCGTCCCGCATTGACTGGTATTTCTCAATCTTTTCTGTTTCGTTACATTTCATCCTCCCTCGAGTCGCTTTGTATTGCAACATCTATTACCTTTACTTCTTTTTCATCTTTATGGATGAGCACGATATCTGGTCGTCTCGCCTCTATGACATGTTAAAATCCCAGAGTATTTTGTAATGTTCATTTTCCATTACTCCCTCTGGCTTGTGTTCATACCATTGTTCGGTTCTCTCGAGGTTTGCTTTACCGCACAACAGCCAGTGGACATATCTGGTCACATTGTCGTGTCTCCTTTTGTATTCGTGTTGTACGAGCTTACATCACTCACTAACAATATGGTTTATACTTTCTCCTTTCTCAGAGCACATCCTACACTGTGGCGAGTCAGTGCTTTTATCAATGTGATATTTGGAGTAGCTTGTTCTGAGAGCTGGTTCTTGAGCGCCGCACACTAATGCCTCAGTGGGTCCTTTTAAGTCTCCTTTCTGCAGCCATTGCCAGGTTCTATTCCAATCAATTTCATCTTTATTCTTCAAGAACTGACTGCGCATTTTCTTGTCCTCCCAAATTTTCTTCATCTGTTCTCTCTGGTCTTTCTAAAATTGTATTGAATCTACGGCTTCGTTCACTTTTAAGGTTCCCTGCATTTTCACTGCTTCAATCATTTCTTCTTTACTCCCTTTGACATACCAAGCTAGGCTATTCTCCTCTTCCCTTACACAACCTTCACAACACACTAATCCCCGTCTTCCTTCCCTTCTCTTTACATACAATCTTGACACATCACTCTTGGAGTGTAGTTCCTTGTTCATTGTTATTATTTTACGTGTCTATCTCTTGTAATTCATGCTCCTTTCAAGATATTATTCTTGCCTCGTATCTCATGAAAGCAACATCTCACGTGTTAATTGCTTTAATCTTATAGCGGCTATTTAGCTTTGATTGGAGCATAAGTCGAGTTCTCCTCAAATACTCCTTCCTGTACATTTCTTTCATCTTGTGTTCATTCATCTTATCTCTTTCAATGATACCCAGGTACTTATATCCTTCCTCTCCGACTTCCTTTATAGTTTTATCACTTTCCAGCTTGATCTCATGGCTTCTACTGATTTTCCCCCTTTTGAGAATCATTACACCACATTTATCGATCCCAATATCTTTGCTAATCATCTGCACAGTTGCCGTCAAACTCTCAATTTCTTTCTCAGTCTTAGCGGATAGCTTTAGGTCATCCATAAATCACAGGTTGTTTACTTTCACCCTGCCTAGAATGTACCCCACGCACATCTTTCTTAAAACGCTCGTTAGTGGCAGTATGCAGATAACAAATAGACTGTCCCCTTGAAAGATTCCTCTTTTGATATTTACCTCTCCCAGCTTATCTCCCCATGCTGTAAGTTCATTTCGCCACGTTGTCATTCTGTTTTGTATTAGCTTCAGGATATTGTGAGACTTTAAGCAATTTAAGGCATTCAATAATCCACGAGTATGGGAGCATGTCATATGTTTTCCTGTAGTCCACCCATGCCATCACCAAATTTTTGTGTGTCTTCTTGCAATCAGCCAAGATAGTCTTATCGATTAGTAATTGATTCTTCGTTCCTCTGCTTTTACGTCTACACTCTTTTTGTTCCAGTGGTATAGATCGTTCTCATCTAGGTACTTATAGATGCTGTTTGATGTTTGTAATCAGTTTCCACATCAGTGGCAAACAAGATATTGGTCAGGAATTTCCAACCGCATTTCCTTTACTTAGGTCCTTCTCGTATAGTATCATTCTCCTTTTTGTCATCCAGGCCGGTACTTGAATGTCACTGTTCAGTATTTCTTCTGTGCAGATTCTCCGGTGCAATTCTTCCGTGCAGAGCTGGCAAGTTTTTAAGCCAAAAGCCCTGAGCCCCATCTGGGCCAGATGCTTTCCAGTTAGAAATTTTTCTGCTCTGATCTCTAATCATCTCCTTGGTTATTCTCAAATACTCCAGCTGATACTCTCCACTCTCCTATTTGAGTATCTTTAATCACTCTGCTTCAGTTTCGTGTTGTTTCTCCTGAGACCATATGTTTGACCAGGAACTTTTACTTTATTCAGCATCCGACAGAGCTTTTTCACCTTCTTCTTTCCCATCCAGTTCCTGATAGACTATTTCTGATTTTGTCTGAAAAGTCTGTTTAATCTGTACTGCTCAATTCTTTGTTCATATCTCTTTAGTTTATGTGCTTTAGCTTTCAGCCTCTATTTTAATTCCTCAATCACAACATTGATTCTCTTTCTCTTCACTCTATACTTCCTCTCTAGCTCAACATATTTCTCTCGCTGAACTTCATTTTCTTTTCCTGTTCCAGAATATTAATATGCTTTCTGGTTTGGTTAATAGACTGCGTTATTATCCTTTTTCACCATGGTTCCTTCAGGTTATGTTGACATTTACCTTTGGCTTTCAAACCTAACTTCCGGGCTATAAAGATCGAGATTGCCTTTATCAGATTTTTGGTGTCTGTGATGTTGTCAGTCCTGGTATCACCAGTGATATCATTTATCTTCCTGACCCATTCATTAAGTTTCTTTCTGTCTACGTTTTTAAACCCCGTATAAAAGCTCTGTTTACCAGAGGTCAAAATATCAATGACTTCATTTAAAATGGATATGGATATTTGTTCCTTGGTTCTCTCATCGCTGGCACATTTGTCCAGCCCTATGCTCATTCCGATATCATTGCTGAAACTCTGAACACGTTTGATAAGGTTTCTCTGTTCCATGGTGCTTTTAGGGTAAAGTTTTAGGTCATCCATGTAGAGGAGATTGTATACTTTTTGTCCATAACACCTATAACCCATGGTGATTTCGTTTAAAAAGTTTGTTAGTGGGGCCAGGAGAGTCTCTCTGGAAATGCTCTCTTCTTATGGGTATAGGGTAGGTTTTAATAGCTTCTGAGTCATTTCTTTTAATGTTATACTTGTTTTCCAGTTAGCTATTGCATGTTTAATATATTTTAGTAGTGGTGGAGCTACCTTATTTGTGTGGAGATATTCCAGTATCCATGAATGTGGAACAACTATACATATACGCATAACAGATTTGACTGTTGAAAATAATAAATCCTAACATCGGGTTACAACAAGTAACCTTAGATGCCAAGAACTCACCTAAGTATCCTAGCTGTACTTAATAACACTATGTTCTGGAACTGTAATAAACTGGGTTTTATGCCTATTTCCTCTTTCCATCTGTTCAAATCTTTAGGGATAGTTCCTAATGCACCTATAACTACTGGGATACATTTTGCCTGCACTTCCCATACTCTTTATAATTCAATGCCTAGGTCCTGATACTCTGCTATTTTTTCTATACCTCTCATTTTGATTTTTCATCATTTGAGACTGTATAGTCAATTATCTGGCGTTTTCTATTCTCTTTATCTACTACTACTAAATCAGGCATTCTAGCTTCTATTACTCTGTCAGGCTGAGTGTCTAAATCCCACAACAACTTGTATTTCTTACTTTTTAGTACATTACTAGGTTCATGTTCATACTATTTATCATTATGGTCAAATCTAGCATTCTATGTCACTCCCAGTGGATTGCTCACCCTAGGTTGTCGTCTTTTCTTGCATTCTTTCTGTGCCAGCATGCTACATTGACTTACCGTATGAGTAACAATTTCCTCTTTTGATTTGCATCACCTACATTGGGAATTTACTTGGTTTTTGCCTGTCTTATCTTTGAGCCAATCAATCCTTAATGCTTGATCTTGTGCTGCTACTAACAAACTTTCTGTCTCCCTTTTCAGCTTTCTTTTCTGTAATTATTTGCTGCAACTATCTTTGGCAATCTAACATGTAAAGCCTTCTCCTGCCAGTCAGATAACTTTTGCTCTTTTTCCTGGTTTTTAACTCCATTTCGCATTTTGGTTGACGATGTCCTGCGGTAAATATAGCAGCTCTTAATAAACCTTCTTCACTATTATCTACATAGGGGTCTATATCTACTCTAGCTAACTCCACGCAGTCTTTTTAGTGATATTAACCCTCTTATGCCTTCCATTCTAGATAAATATAACCTTGCTACTCCTGCTCTGGAGTGGAGTCCTCCATTCATATTGAATTCCTTCCCAGATCTTATGTCTAGCTTTGCTAATTCAGATTTTGTCCAATCTAGAAAAGCTGTTGAGTACCTAAGTAATGACACTGCCCAAGTATTTACAGCCTACACTAGATTCAGACCATCTAGCTTTGAATTCAATACATTCCTCACCCTTCTGATGAACTCCTTCTCAATTTTCGTTTTCATTTTTATAGTTAGTACTCTTTCAGGTACTAATACTCCTCGATATTTATAACTCTCTCTTTCTTTCAATGATTTCAAGGTCTGGTCATCTGAAAATTGGTTGTCGTCACTGTTACCTACCTGTTCCCTTCTAATGCCTAATATTGCACATTTATTTGTGCCAAATTCCATACCTATATCTTTACTGAAAAGTCTTACAGTTTGTATCAAGAAATCCATCTATTTTTCATTCTTGCTAAAAAGTTTCAGAACACCCATGCAGAGTAAATAGTAAAGGTTAATTTTTCTTTTACTATTTCTGAACTGATACCCTGCCTTTGCCTTTCTTAATACTAAACTGAACGAGATTCCTTGAAAAATTCCTCTTTTAATGTTAACTTTCCCTAAGACTGTCACCTGAGTAGAGATCTACTTACCATTTCTTCATGCTAAAGCTAATTAATTCTCTTATGTTGTCTGCAATACTGAATATACTCAAACATTAACTTATCCATGAGTATGGGATCATGTCATAGGCTTTCTTATAATCTATTCATGCTAGTGTTAAATTTTTCCTTCTTGCTTTTACTTCATTTACAGCTTTGTCTATGCATAATAGGTCATGATTTCCTCCAGCCTTCTTTATGCAACCTTTCTGTTTTTCTAGCAGGAAATTCTGGCTGTCAAGGTGCTTGCAAATGCTTTTTGAAAGCATCCTGTTAACAGCTTCCACACTAATGGTAAGGAAGTGATTGGTCTATAATTTCTAGCTGTATTACCATTGCCTTTGTGTTTCAAAAGGAATACTGTTCTCCTCTAGTCATCTAATCTGGTATTATTCCTCAATTCAGGCAATCCTGAAGTTGTTCTCTCAACCTCTCATGTATGCTACTAAATTTCTGTAACCAGTACCTTTGATATAAATCTGGTCCTGGGCCCCTCCAGTTCGGCATTTTTCCTAACACTTTACTCAATGTACTAGTTTGTTTTAAATCTGGTTGCTTCGCACTCACTACTCCTTCCGTGACTTTCTTCAACTATATTGCATATTATTATTATTATTATTATTATTATTATTATTATTGTTCAGTAGTTTTATTTTTATAACGTGCTTTCACTTCACTACCGAGCGCAGCTCTGTGCGCCTTGGGTATGTGCTGTGGTTTGCTGTGGTGCTCTTATGTTTACTGTATTGAAAGTGTTTTGCGTAGAATGTGTGCAGTACCCAGTAGTGCAATTTTCTGTATGTTATATATATTTGTAAGTCCTGGTGTTTTTGTTATGTATTTGTCTGAATATTTTTTTATTATACCCAAGGCACCTACTATGATAGGAATTGTTTCTGTTTTTAGATTCTACATTCGAGTTATCTCTATTTCCAGGTCTTTGTATTTTGAAAGTTTTTCCATTTCTTTTAGAGAAACGTTGTCATCTGCTGGTATTGATACATCAATTAGAAAGCATTTTTTTTCTTCATGATCTTTGACAACTATATCTGGTCTATTTGCCTTAATTTCTCTATCTGTGTGTATTGGCATATCCCAGAGTATGGTTGCTTTCTCGTTTTCTGTGACCTTTTCTGGCGTGTGTTTATACCATCTTCTTTCTGTTGTTATTCCATAGTGTTGGCATAGCTTCCAGTGTATATAGGTCCCAGCTCTGTCGTGTCTGTGAATATATTCCTTCTTAGCCAGGACTGGGCAGCCAGAGATAATATGATTTATTGTTTCTTGTCATTGATACTGCTCTTCTGACTGGTGATAACTCCATCGGCAATACTAATGCAGAAATACTATTTGGATGACGTTACTTTCTCAGAGTCCATCCACACTGAGACAGGTCTTGTATTTCTTCATGCAGGAAACACACACACACACACACACATACACACACACACACACACACAGATACAGACATATATGTATGTGTGTATATATGTATATATATAGATAAAACTTACTTGGGAATGAATGCGTGGCGTTCGATCATATAATAATATAAATAATATATATATATATATATATATATATGCATATATACATACGTATATGTACATACCTACATATATCATATATGTATATACACATGCATATGTGGGTACAGAACGTTAAAAAACGTAAACAAATGAGATCATAAAAAACAAAAACAGGATTCTCACTGTCCTGTTTTTGTCACCACTTCAACCCTCCGCAAATCCCCAATTGTTTTTTTAATTTGCTTTGCTGGAACGACTGTTTTGACGAAGTTGTGTCTTGTCCCTATGTTCGAAACGTGGAGTAGATAAAACAGGAGACAACTGATTAAGGGAATGTTCTTTATGTTATCTGTCTCGTTTCTCTATTTGTTTCTTCCGTTCGAAAAAAAAGTTCGTTTTCCATGTTTTTGTTTTTTTATGTTTTCGTTTCTCATTTTGTTCGCACTTTTTTCATGTCCTGTACCTCAAATATTTTTTCCGTTTTTCTTCTTCCTCTCTTGTCTCCAAAATAAACAATATAATTGAAAAGAAATCTCCATCTTTCTCTTTCTCTCGCTCTGCATCCTTCCCCCTTTTGCTTTTCTTTCTCGATTGTCCTGCTCTTTATCTTTCTTCCTTTCTCCCCCCCCCCAAAATACAAACAATTGTCGTGATTAAAAAATTCTTGTATAATCTATCTTCCATCTCTCATTTACCGCACACACACACACACACACACACACAGACGCACACACACATATGTTTGAATAGAATATATATATAAGAGGTCAACACAAAAGTACAGAATCTCACGAGTCTCATAGTAATAGAATTCATATTTTCTGACCTGTATCTGCTACCATTGGTTTCACGCACACGTATGCATGAAATCAATGGTAGCAGATACAGGTCAGAAAATATGAATTCTATTACTATATATATATATATATATATATATATATATATATCATACTGATGAGGTAATGAAGAGTTTTCCTTCTAAACCAGAAACGCGTATATGATTAACTACGACTAGTTTGTTTCGTTATTTTCTTCTTTTTGTTTTGCCTTTGTGAGTTACAAGTAATGCTATCTGTTGGAGTTTTCAGCACTTTAGCTGCTATTTCTGAACTTCGGTATGTGGTGAAGCAACTGTTGCTGATAACTTAATTATGTTTATATATGTGTATATATATATATATATATATATATATATATATACATACATACACGCACCCTCTATGTATATATATATATATATATATATATATATATATATATACATACAAGAGACCAAAGTGTACGTACGCCGCTATATATATATATATATATATATATATATATATATATATATATATATATATATATACAAAATGGGACAAGTACGCAAAACACCCAAACACTTAGGTGATAAAGAAAGGGACAACAAAACATCCAGATAGACGATACAATGAAAATAAGGACGGATCATTCGGAGTTTTCTTTCCTCTGTCGAGTTCCATGTTATCTTTGCAATTTCAGCTGGTTATACTCAAGATTACTCCAATCTGGCCAGCCCCAAGGAAAAACTAAGCGAAGAGCATTAAATTCCTTGGAAGAAAGCAACGAATGTATACGAAAACAAGAATGAAAAAAGAAACGGAGAAGGTTGCACAAATACAAATAAAAGGACATAACGACAGGTGTCTTTCGACTGAGGACGAATTACATTAGGCTGGTATGTGTGGAAGTAAAACCTTACGGCAGAGATAGAGATTTCACAGGCACAGGGAATAATATAGATGTTGCACGGACAGCGGCCGAATCAAGAAAGAAAGGCCAGGCTTAGCCGAACACCGGTCACGAAGAGAAGGGGGAACGAAAGAACGAAGAGTGGAATGAACGAAGTAAGTGTGAAAGGGCTGATAGAAAGAAGGAAAGAATAGAGTCGTCACGTACACTTTGGTCTCTTATATGTTAGTATATATTTATCTAAATCTTGTACGACTCTATTCTTTTATTCTTTCCTTCTTTCTATCAGCCCTTTCACGCTTACTTCGTTCATTCCACTCTACGTTCTTTCGTTCTCCCTCTCTCACATTTCATTGCCTTCTCTTCATGCTCACTTTATCTCCTCTTTTCACTTCACCGTGACCCTGTCATTTTTTCTCGCCCCTCCTCATTTCTTCTGTTCCTCTGCCTCTAACTCTCTCTCTTCTCTCCCCACGTGACCGATGTTCGGCCAAGCCTGACCTTTCTTTCTTGATTCGGCCGCTGTCCATGCAACATCTATATTCTTCCCTGAGCCTGTGAAATCTTGTATCCCTGCCGTAAGGCTTTACTTCCACACACACCAGCGTAATTTAATTCGTCTTCAGTCGAAAGACACCTGTTGTTATGTCCTGTTATTTGTATTTGTGTAACCTTCTCTGTTATTTTCGTCCTTGTTTTCGTATACATTCGCTGCTTTCTTCCAAGGAATCTAATGCTCTTAGCTTAGTTTTTCCTTGGGGATGGCCAGATTGGAGCAATCTCGAGTATAACTAGCCGAAATTGCAAAGATAACCTGGAGCTCGACTGAGGGTTAATTTCTACAGTTAATTCCTGTCATCTATTTGGACGACTATTGTTTAAAACTATCTAGGCTTAGCTACGGTTGGATAGACACCAACCGGCCAAGAGGGTTAGGGTTTGTTATTTTAGTTACAAAATAAATGAATTCAACAGAATACACTGTCTGCAAGTCGATGGGTACCGCATATTCTCCTCCATTTTCTAATTGCTATATATATATATATATATATATATATATATATATTTATATAAGGGGCATTACTGAGTTTTATCCCTTTTTGAATTTATTAATCAAATATATACACGGAATATATTCAATGTTCAATGCGGAATTGTTTTATTCCTGTCTCAACGCATGTGCCAAGACAACCCAATTGTATTTCCCGCTTCTTTGCTGAAGATGTATACAGATAAACTTCATTCCCTTTACTTTACGGAAGGTGTTCGTTTTTGGAAAGGTGAGAATTCTGTTTATTTGTATATGTTTTTCATAAACAATACTATGCTGACGTGCGGAATCTGGATTCAGTCTAGTAATCGCGAAATCGGCCGATTCATAGTTGAGTTATTTAAAAGAAAGGTGATTTTCTTCTGTTGGTTGTGTTTCCTCGCATTCGGTACTAAAAAAATGTGTTGTTTTATTTTGAGAAGTCCAGTGTGTGGCATTATTATTCTGTAGTAATGCCCCTTATATAAATATAAACGTATAATTATATTCTTGGGAATAGAAATTTCCCTTATGAATTTTTTTACACTCTGGCTTCTTGATGAAATTCTTGTAAAAGAGTTTTATCCCTTTTTGAATTTATTAATCAAATATTGGAAAATAATACGTTCTTCTTCAATGGTAAGAACTATATCCAAATTAAAGGCACGGCTATGGGGACGAGGTTTGCCCCCGTTTATGCGAATTCGGTGATGGGTTACTTGGAACAAAAACTCTACCAGGAAATAGAGGAGAGATATAACACCGAATTTAGGAAGCTTATAGAAAAAGCATGGAAGAGGTACCTGGACGATTGCTTCATAATCTGGACCAAACCTCAAAGCATTGTGGAAGAATTTAACACCCTCCTGAACAACCTACACCCATCCATCCAATTTACAAAGGAGATGAACAGTAGCAAATTACCATTTCTAGATATAATGGTAATTAAAAAGAACACCGCCATTACCACAGATATATATTACAAACACACAGACACACACCAATACTTGAACTTTAAATCGTGCCATCCACCCCATACAAAACGCAACATACCATACTGCCTAGCCAGGAGAATATGTACTATTGTAGAGGATATAGAGACCAGAAATCTACGCCTGATGGAACTGAAAGAATTTCTGCTGAAGCAAAAATATCCATCACGACTCATAGAAAATGGTATTGAGCGGGCTTCGAAAATACCCATACAACAACTGAGGACACCGCAAAGAAAAGACAAACAGGAAAAGATCATTCCATTTATAGTGACACAAAATCCATGCCACCAGAACATCTTTAATATCGCCAAAGCGAACTTACCGATCCTTGCACAAAGTAAGGAATTGAGAAATATCATTACAGATCAAAATATAACTCTCAGTAAGAGACAACCTAAAAACTTGAAAAAACTATTAACAAAGGCAAGGTTTGACCTCAGCAACAAAAATCAAACATTCACTGTATCCAAATGCAATGATAGCCGATGCGGCACATGCCGATCAATCCATACCGGCCCATATATGAACACAAAAACAGGGAAAATATTCACCAATGCGAACATGAACTGCAAAAGTAGAAATCTAATCTACTGCATCAAATGCCCTAATTGTGAAGAATTGTACGTTGGCCAGACAGGTAATGCACTATTGGAACGCTCACGGGTACATCGACAACAGATTAAAAACCCAGAAGTCCGCCAAATACCACTGAGTAACCATCTAGCAACATGTGGTCATCAAACTTTTGTTATATTTCCATTCCATAAACTTTACAACCGGAATGAAATTGAAAGAAAATGCAAAGAAAAGGACTTTATTAAGAAATTCAAACCCACTCTTAACAAACAATGATTAAATCCATCTTACTTGGGGTTTAAAAATCTTACCCCTGTAACCAAAACACAAAAAATCTCTCAGATATCATCATTTCTATAAATAGATTTGGCATCATTTCGAAGAACAGCCAAACACCTACTGGGGTTTAAAAATCTTATCCCTACAACCCACACAAAACAATAAATTAAAATATCATCATTTCTAAAAATAGATTTGACATCAATTCTAAAAATAGCCAAACACCTACTGCTGCCGTCCAAAGGAATTGGTATAAAAGACAGAAAACCAGCCAACTTATTACAGTCTGTTAAAGTCTGTCATAGCGGCCATGACGAAGGGAAATAGCCCTGAAACTCGAGTCGCCTTTATATATTTATATTTATATATTTATATATTTGATCCTTTATATTGAACACTCAATATTTCATCTACATTCAATACTTTCTTTCATGGTGCCATCCATTTTTATTTGATTTTATTTTATATTGTATATTGTATATTATATATTATATATTGTATATTCCATATTCTATACCCCACATTAGTTCTGCAGGAATATAAATAAAACATAAAAAACAGACAGTGTCGGAACTCTTTTAAACAAAATAATATATATATATATATATATATATATATATATATATATATATATATATATATATGTATATATATATATATATGTATACACACACACACACACACACACACACACACACACACACACACACACACACACACACACACACACATATATATATATATATATATATATATATATATATATATATATATATATTTAACCGAATAAATTTATAAACAGGTAGAGTAACAAGTAGGTATGACGCAATAGTAAATGATACAAAGAAGGGTCCTAAAAAATAGAAAGTAAGATATATTACGGAAAAAGTTTCGGCTGAAAGAAAAAAACCAAAGTAACCCTAAGAGTAAAGGAATGGCCTGATGGATTAAAGGAATGATAACTATAGCATGGAAATCAATATTTATACGTTAAGAATCTGTTACATAACTGATACCGAAAATACATCGACAGATTGCTTTGTTTATTATCCCAATGATTACATTGCATAATGGTAATTATCTCAGTAATGTAGCGTGCAGACTTGTTACTATATGCGCTATACAGTCTAGCATGTTTAACAATGTACCATTTAATACTATAATCCACTGAGTTCCACTTTAAATCATAGATTATCATAGACAAAGAGGTACAATTAGTCTGTCTCCGACCGAAAGCTAATGTAGTGGTTATGTAATTTCGCCTTTAAATTGGCACTGTCCGCACCGACATAGGCAAACCTAGATTCATCTGCAGATACCATGTACTTGTACACATATTCTTGGCGAGACATTTATTATCCAAAGGGCAGGAAGCTGGTATTTTAATCTACATAGTTTCGTCGCGGGCGCTAAAGGAGCTTCCTGTCCCGGACGCTGTATGGGTATTAAAGGGCCACCTGTTGTGTCACGAGGTGCTACGAAGTTAGTAGCGAGAGAGCTACTGGATGGTTAAAGTGATGTTGTCATTGTCGGTGACATCATTTACATTTTCTACTATAATAGTAATCGGCGTCAGCGGATTCGCAGGTCGGTTGTCGGTTATATGGAGTGAGCAGTGGACCTGATTCGGTGTTATTGAGGTAGATGCCTATTCTAGTGTTAGGGCTAGATAAATTCGTAGGGTTACTAGGCGTGGGCCGGAAGTTGGCTAGTATCCTATTAATATTTTTATTGCCACGTACATCTGGATTTAGAAATTTACTGTTATGCAGACGTATAATTTACTATTATTTAGACGACGTATTATGTCGGCTATTTTGCATGTTGTCTTGGACGGCTTGATAAATTGGTGGTTAAATATTTTTCTAATTATACTAGATCTAGGGAAATACTTTTCTAACAAAGCAAAATATTGCTTGAGTAACGTACTAGGGACATTAATGGCAAAGTGGGCGTCACGAATTCTAGTTCGCCCACCGCGTTTTAAGGGGTTACCACCGTATGAGTTATGATAGGAAGGCAAAAGTTGATAGTAATGCCTGTGGGCGGTGGCAGTCAGTACCTGACGCCGGGGATATCTCTATCACTGCAGTGGATTCTGAAGATATCTCACTTCACCCCATATTAAACTCTTCCCTTATACTCTTAGGTGTAATTATCATGTTAAGCCTATCAGACACCCAACTAGCAATAAGATGCCATATCTGAGTGCCGAGTTCAGAAAAACCATCTTTAGAGTTAGTCTCTTACTACTCTGAGTTTCATCTGTAGGTGCACCGGATCTTCAGGCCAGTTATGACTGGAAATTGATAGGGTTAGTACGGTTATATATAGGATTTTAGTCATAGGGTGTAGTGATGGGAAGAAAATATGACAAAGGGTTAAGATGGAAAGAAAAAAAACAAAAAGGAAGAACGAAAGAAGAAAAAGAAAAAAGAATGAAAGAAAAATTAAAAATAGAAAGAAAGAAAAAGAAAAATAAAAAATAAAAAAAGAGGGAACAGGCGAAAGTAGGTAAAGCAAAAGGAGAAAAAGAGAAGAGGAAGAAAGAACGAGTGAGAAGGGAGTAAAAAGAAAATAGGATAGGTATTGCAATGTTTGAAGAATAAAATAGATGAATTCAATAAAAGAAAAAAATCAATAGAGAAATAGTACATGATGAGCTATTAGAAGTAATGAATGAATAAGTGTATATAATAACATGAGAACTAAAGCAGCAGAGGTACTTAGAGGGGAGAGCAAACTAGTGATGTGGTAAACAAAATATAGAAAAATGGAGAAAAATTAAGAGTTAAATGAAGATCGAGAGAGGTGTAAATAAAGTATTGAGAATTACTGGAAAAACAAAATGAAACGAAAGGAAATCATAGCAACAAGGGTATAGATTTGGAAGAAAAGAAAATAAAAATGAAGACGAAATGGATAAAATGGAAGAAAATGGAAAATATTAGGAATATTTGAGGGAATGTAAATAGACAAAATTATAAGGAAAAAATATCGGAAAAAATAAGGACATTACCGAAAAAAAAATGAAAAATAATGAGAATTATGACAATGTAAAGATATTTAAAGAGTTCATAAAAGTTGTAAGGATTATGACAGAAACAGGAAAAAAACCCAGGAAAAAACAGTATAACAAAAAGGAAAAGTCTTTTTCTCTTCTACCTGTTACTTTTTCCTTTATTTTCTTCTCTTTTACATTTTTCTTTTTCTATTTCGTCTTTCTTTTCAATTTTTCAATTTTTCTTGTCTTTTTTCTTTTTTCTATTTTTCCTTTTCTTTCTTTCATTCTCCTTTCTTTTATCCTTCTTTCTTTACATCATCTTTTTTCTATTTTTCTTCCTTTCATTCTTATTTTTCTTTTCATTTTCTTTCTATTTTCTTTCTTTCTTTTCCCGTTTTCCCCGTCTTTCTCTTTTCTTTTTACTCACATTATCATACTTTATCTCGACCACCATACACTGTGACTAGATAACTACATATAAATGTGCAAGCTCCATGAATTTCCTGTCATAATTTTTCCTACAGGTAAAATTTAGAGTAGCAAGAGACTGATTCGATCGAAAGAAAATATATTACTAATCTCTATCATGGTATTGAATACCCTTTTTTCCGATACTTGACAAAAATCTCAAGCGCTTCTCATTTCAAGACAAGAACGCCGTAGCACAACCCCATTAAGCATAAACATTTAGCTAGAGTTGCTCCAAATGCTAGGCAACACTATCACTGAGGATCTCCCCATACGAAAGTACTTCTTTATCATAGCTAGAACCTTATTACAAACACCAGTCCTTCTCGTCAAGGCCAGAAAATATTTCAGCTGCCAACAGTCGCTTACAATCAACAAATCTCAAGTGAGGTGCACACTGGTGTATTGCTCTTACATCAAATACAGTGCTGCTGCTACGTCCTCTGTAATCCTGAACTGCATCTAGAGAAGGACCATTTATTTGATATCCAGTCACCAACGGACACTTCTCCAGCTCCTGGTATCTTACTGCAACCATTTTGATATTCCTGACCCATTCATCTTTCTCCTCTTTGTTGTTTTTGATGTAACTAATACCCGGGCTCCACTATGTTCAATCCTTCCTTCCCAGAATATCAACCCTCTGGAAATTTCTCCTTGCTTATGTCTTTCCTGCGGGTGTTGTCCTACAACGCTATAAATGGTACGTTAACAACAACCTCACTAGTTTCGGTGCGGCTGTAAAAGTCATAGGCATTGGCTCTTCCTCCAGATTCAACAAGTCAAAAAGTGAACAATATTCAATATTCAAGACAACCAAAATCAAAGATTTTCGTACAGAAAATATTTATTACAGATTTATTTTGCTTTATCAAAAAAGTACTGCCTTTACCAAGAAATGGATAATTGGAGACGAATATTTTAAATCTGAAGAACACAAGTGAAAGAATACTTTTATTGTATCTCAATTGAAAAAAATATTTATAGCATATTTGTTTAAAAATAAATTTTAGGTATATTTAGAAGGAGAGAACGAATAAGTAAATGACATAATGAGACTACTTCACGTAAATTAAATAGCGAAACGATAGCGTCATTTGACAAAGTGCTGAAGTGAGGAAGAAATTGTGTGATGGGGGATTTAAAACTTATACATACACATGCACACACATAGTACGTACATGTTCGTACGAACATACGTAAATATGTACATACCTATATAAATACGCACGTCCGTACATAGACACATAAATACGTACACATGTATACATACGTACGAACATACATAAATATGTACACATGTACATACATACGTATCGTCATAGAGGCTAACTGTCCTGCTGATGTGAATATCTCTTCGAAAATCAAAGAAAAGGAGGATAACTACGTACAGCTACTTTGAAACCATTAGCTTCTATACCCAAATTAAATTCACGTTTATAGATGAATAAATATTTATAAATAAATTCACAATTATTCTAACAATAATTGATGCGCTTGGTTTTATGAGTAAATGCCTAAATGAGATTCTGTAAAAACTATGGTTTTCTAAAAAAGGAATCAACCAGCTAACACACACATTGTAAATTCAATCTGTAAAGGGAACATAGAAATATGCAAGACATTTCTCTAGTTCAAAATGTAACATTATTTTTCTTATCTATATTCCAGCTTTGTATCTATGGTAGAAATCAACTCTTTCTTCCTTGGAAGATTTCAAATAATTAAAAATACATACAAGCACACACACACACACTCACACAGACACAGACACATACACACACAGACACACATAGACACACACAGACACACACAGACAAACACAGACACACACACACACATACACACACACACACACGCAGACACACACACACTCACACACACAGACACACACACAGATACATGATGACCGTCCACTCGTGACCGAGGAAGACCATTGCCGACCTCCAGGAACATTGTGCGCTCTAGGACTAATATTTTGCATTTGCGGCTCCGTTGATGGCTAATGAGCCCTGCTCTTGACAAGAATACACAACTGAAAACATTGCAGACCAAGCTTTCCCCATTCACTCTATACGAGCCGTGCCCTTTCGCGCTGCTCGCTTAAGTTCTTCATGCTGGATACGTGCTTTCTCAAAAGTGTCGATCCCCTCCTTAACCTGCTTCCTCCATCCGTGGCGATGACAGGCATTGTTCTCCTAGTCAGCGTCCTGCATATCACAGGTCTTTAATGAGGACTTGAGACAGTCTTCAATCGCAGCCTTGGTTTCTGCCGGAGTCTCCTTCCATTCACAAGTCTCCATATAGCATCTGCTTAGGAATCCTGCTATCCTCCATTCTAATAAGGCGTCCAGTCCAATGTAACCGGTGCTTGTGCACCATTGCCTCAATACTCAAGATATCAGCTGTCCTCAGGACCTGTGTGTCTGGAATTTTTGAGGTCCAGCCAACATTGAGAATGTGTCTGAGACATCTCTGATGAAAGCGTTCAAGGACTCTTACCTGACGTTTGTACAGAGTCCATGTCTCACATGAGTAGAGGAGCGATGTCAGTACACATGCACGGTACACAGCAACTTTTGTTTGCCTTGCTATGCCGTGCTGAGACCAGACACGAGACTGAAGAAACCGGAAGGAATTAGTTGCTCTCTGCAACCTGAAAGATATTTCCTCATCCAGGGAGCAGGAACGGCTGAGTGTGCTGCCCAAGTAGACAAACTTGTCTACTACCTTCAGAATTGTTCCTTCAACCAAGATAGCTGGTTTCACATATGGATTTCCTGGTGCAGACTGGAACATAACAACAGTCTTGTCCAGGCTAATGCTAAGTCCAAATGCCTTGCAAGAAGCAGAAATGCAATTCATGAGTATTTGCATGTCATCCACTGTATGAGTGACTAAGTCACAGTTATCTGCATAAAGGAGGTCACGAATAATAGACTGGAGAACCTTTGAATTGGCAGCAAATCGGCGAAGATTAAAGAGGCGGCCAGAAGATCGATATCTGACATATATTCTCAGAGAGCTAACCATAGCAAAAGCATGAGTAAAAGCAGCAGGAAAGTACAAAGAAAAGAGAGTTGGGGCAAGGATGTCACCCTGCTTGACACCATTCTCTACAGGAATGGGTCCCGCCATGCCACCACCAACATTGACCCAAGCCTCCATCCCATCATGAAATGATTTAATTATAGATACAAAGTGATCCGGACATCCAAGTTTGCCAAGTATTTTCCATAGAAAGACCCTATTTACAGTATCAAAGGTCTTTGTTAAATCAATGAATAACTGGACAAGATCCATATTCTGCTCATAGCACTTCTCCTGCATCTGTCTTGCTGTGAAAATCATATCCATTGTCCCTCTACCAGATCGGAAGCCACATTGAGATTCAGATAGGACATCATTTACGAGACACCCATTCAGACGGACAAGAAGAATATTTACCCGAACCTTGCCAGCAGCTGATAGTAGAGCAATACCTCTGTAGTTACCACACATTGTTCTGGCTCCTTTTCCTTTATATAGAGGAAGAATAATT
Source organism: Octopus bimaculoides (assembly GCF_046866305.1). Lineage (NCBI taxonomy): Eukaryota > Metazoa > Mollusca > Cephalopoda > Octopoda > Octopodidae > Octopus > Octopus bimaculoides. The sequence goes on along the minus strand of NC_142937.1, from coordinate 53,090,324 downwards.
GCATCATTCCAGTCCTTAGGGATTGCACCATCCCTCCAAACTGCACTAATAAGTTCATGAAGGGACTGTGTGATGTAATTACCACCAAATCGCAAGACCTCAGCACAAATTCCATCCTTTCTAGGTGCCCTACCAAGATTCAATTTACTTACTGATGTCATTACTTCATCTATTGAGGGCGAAGCGTCTAAGGAGCCAATGATAGGTCTTTGTTGCATAGTATCAATCACTGTTTCATCCATCCACAACTGACTCATTGTTTAGGAGTTCAGAGAAGTGTTCGATCCAGCGACCTGTGATTTCTGTTGATTTAGTAAACAGGGTGGAAGGAAAGCAAAGGAGCTGATGTGGAGCTCTTAGGTCCATAAGGTCACTTCATAAGATGGTAAAGCTTCTTGCTGTCATTTGCATCAGCAGCAGCCTGATCATCACGAGCAAGATCCTCCCACTAAGTGTTCTGCATCTTCCCGAGAGATCGCTGCAGTAGTGATTTTACACTGTTATAGTGGGCAAGTGTTAGATTTCACTGCACAGTAGACAGTTCTCTGTGTAGCAATACACTGTGAGCGTGGCGCTTTACCGCCAATAGTCGCTGAACTTCAGCATCATTCTCGTCAAACCAGTCTCTGTGTCTGGCAGTAACATATCCCAGGGTTTCGGCTGTACTTTGTAGAACCTGGTCTCGAAAGTCCTCCCATGCTGCAGCAGTTTCAATGCTGGACAAGCGAGTCTGAAGTTCTTTCCTAACCACAACATCATATACTTTGTGGACATTTAGACGGCGAGGAATGCTGACTGGTCCTCTTCTCTCTTTCATTCTAATTCCCATTCGGAACTTTGCTCGCACCAGACTGCGGTCTGTCCAGCATTCTGATCCATGGAAGGACTTGACATTACAAATATCATAAATGTCGCGCTTGCGGATGATGACATAATCCAGCAAGTGCCAAACTTTGGACCTTGGATGCATCCATGTTGTTGTGTGATCACCTTTGTGCACTAAATGAGTGCTTGCGATGTAAAGTCCATGTTCTTCGCAAGGCTCCAGTAGCATGAGACCATTGCTATTCATTTTCCCTACTCCGAAACGTCCTAGAGAGTTCCATGTTTGCCAGTCTGTTCCAACTCTGGCATTAAAATCCCCCAGTAGAATGACTCTATCAGAATTAGGGATTTTTCCAAGTATGGCTCTCAGCTGGGTATAAAAGATTGTTTTATCTTCATCACAGCTAGTCAAAGTAGGTGCATAGCCACTTATTAGAGTAGCAAACCGCTTACCTTTCAAGTGCAACCGTAGCGTCATTATACGTTCATTTATAGGAACAGGGAGCTCTTCCAGCTTCTTAAGGATATCAGATCGGACTGCAAAACCAACACCAGCCTCTCTGCGCTCCTCCTTCTGCCTTCTTTTCCAAAAAAGGTGTATCCACTTCCTACTTCCTCAAGCTGACCATCACCTTCTATACGAGTCTCTGAGAGTGCAGCTATATCAATTTTATAACGGTTCAGCTCACGAGCAACAAGTGCAGTGCGTCTTGCAGGCCTACAATCACTCCTGTTGTCCAACAGAGTGCGCACATTCGAACATGAAATGTTTAAGTTCCGTCCAGATTTTATAAATAAAAGACTGTTTTTCGAGCGCAAGGTGGACATCCGTCAGTCGCGCTAAACTGACCAGATATGGAAAGATAGGCAATTTTTGGTTCACCTTTTCTAGAACCTCCCCGGTCTCCGGGTGAGCAGTGCCCTCTCCAAATGGAGCTGCTCAGACACCCATGCAGCAACCGAATCCTACCGCTGTCTTGGGCGACAAGGAGACGACTTTATATCTAGCATGGGCCACCTACGTGCAGGTGGCTGACTACATGCTTCCAACTCGTCAGGTCTGCATGCTTCACCACCTTCCCATCACCGCAGGACTTCTGAATAAAAGCAAAAAAATATATACTAAAAATAAGATAAATATATATAGGGGAAAAAAGCAGAGGTTGGCAATGCCTGTGCTGAGTTTTAGGTCCAATGAGGCTTGCACAACACCTCATAGACCCTCTCCACTTTATTGACATTATCCAGAGACAAGCCGAATCAAAATGCCTGGTGCCAATATGATTCGCAGGCTCAGGGATGTGGGAGCGCCGTGATCTCTAGCACAAACCAGAGATCCCCAAAATGTCCAATGCCATTCCGTGCATATTTGGTTTTATATCAGAGTGACCATCTCCTAGAGACATGGTTGTGTAATTGTATGACGACAGCTGGTATAACTAAAAGTCATCATAAGACAAATTTCTTTCTAGTTTCCGAAATGCAAAAATCGAAGAACTGTTGAGGATATTTTGAATACATTTTTATGGTTTGTCGGTGATTATAACCATTTTGCCATCAACTTAGCAAGAATAATAAAATGTTCTCGAATACGTAATGATGCGTGTCCAATAGTACAATAAATTGCTGTTTGTTTAAATGTCAGTAACTGTTTGGAACAGATGTATTTCCTAATTTCGAGAGGAAACTTAATAAGGCCAATGTAGTATTGGCAGTGTACACTGTGACTACTATTAAAGGTTATCAAAGAAAATAATATCTAACGTTTTTTGGGAGTGTTAAAATTTTATTTGCATAACTGTGAGTAATGATGGATTTTATTAGTGGGTATTAATATTTCTGAGATCTGTGTCATGCTGACTGAAAGTTGCTTGAAAATGTTGAAACAAGGTAAGCATTCCTAACGTTAATGTTTTCAAACTTTGTACAATCTGTAAATGTTCAGTGAAATGTTTTGAGATTGTTGTTTGAGAGAAAGTGTGTGTATGCAGTGACATAGAAGCCATCAAGTAGTAATTAATGTCCAAAAGAATATAACCTAATTCATGTAGACTATAGTTGATAAGAATATGTGTGGCGGGGTGGGGAGTCGGAGTAGTCGGCAGGAAGTAGGTTCTTACAGCAAATAAGGATCGTAAACTTTATTGATATCAAAAGTGTTAGCTTTCACTTAACTTTCCAACAACATTAGTCTTCGAAGGGAAATTTTGTGCAATGATTTTGACTGTGACAGTGGCAATCATACGATAATGTCGTTGTGAAAAGAGAGTCTAAATGCTGAGAGAAGGACACCGTTTATAATCGTCCCTATTAACAATTAGAGATGATATGAGTCAGGGCCAGACAAAATCCCTTCTTTTTATATATGAGATATATCGATGCAAGTTTAATGTAGGTAGATAAAAGAACAACAGAACGAAGCAACGAGGCATTTAGTAAATCCATTATAGCTGCATAAAAAGGGAAGAGGCGGTGAAATATAGAGAGAGATTCTTGTTAATAAGTTTATTCAACGTTGCTTATATTCATCTTGAATAATATAAGTATTGTCTTCTAACAGTATCACTTATCGTCCGCATATGCTGAAACCAATCCTCCATCAACTGGTTCCCTCGGAATGCCACTCAACTTTCGCAGTAACGGATGCAGAGCCATCACATACAAAAGCGGCGAGAGCAGACATCCTTGGCGAACCGAACGGTTGATACAGAACGGCTTAGAAAAAAAGCCGTTCACCCGAACGATCGAGCCGATGTTGTCATATAACTATATGATCCACCTGAGGAAGCCAAGACCCAGCCCGAACTGTGCGAGAACGGACACCAGGTAGCGATGGTCAAGCCTATCGAATGCTTTGGACCAAAGCCCCACTCGTGTCAGAATCGTTACCAAACCCTTCTAAGGTGTAACATATAAGATGGAGATTATCCTTGATGCTTCTGCCGGGGACAGTACAAGTCTGTGCCTTGCCGATCAGACCATCCGCGACACGCGCCACTCTTTTTGCTAACACCTTGGCCAAAATATTCAACTCTGATGCGCCTAAAATTATCTATTGTACCCCTTTTGTCCGGGTCCTTTCTGACTAGAGTCACCACTCCCCGGCGCACAGATCTGAGAATCGTCCCGTTCTGTTGCCAGTTCGCGTAAACCCCGGGCAGTATGTGCCCGAACAAGTCTGGCATACTTTTATACAATTCATACGGCAGACTCAGCCCCTTACCAACGCCGCAGTCCGCTATAGCCTCTATCACCTCCTCAAATATGATCAACCTTTTACAGCACTCCGCATCCCGCCCCGAGAGACGCGTCCAACCTACTATCCGGTCCAACCCTCCCACTGAAAAGCTGGGTGAAGTGCTTCTGAAAAGTCTTACAAATCTCCTCGGGTTCGTTTTCAACTCACCTTATAGGTTCTCCAAACATCGAATTGTGGAATCATTCCCATATTGGGCTTCCACCACTCGGGCCCATCCAGCGGCTTTGATCCCCTCGCAACCAATTGCACGGAGTCTAGCCCTGACAATACACCCCATGTGTTTGGCTTGTGCTCAGACTGAGTATTTTCGAGACCTAGAGAAGTTTCTTGGTACATCGTATCCGTTAGTTTTGTTAGGAGACTTTAACACTATTCACGATGCACGCGTGGATAGCGTTGGCTCGAATTCGAATAGGAGACCGAATTCTGGCTTCTGGGATCTACTAAGTCGCTTTCAGCTAGTAGATCCATACAGACTTAAATTCCCGAACGCCCCACAGTGGACGTGGTTAAGTGGCGACGGGTCTTCAAATTCGTATATAGATAGGATACTAATTAGAAAAATAGACAAAGAAATAGTTAAGTGTCCACAGTTTCACCTGGTCAGCTACAGTGATCACAAGTTGGTCACCTGTAAGCTGAACCTAGATAAGTTACATAGTAGAGGCTCCGGCTACTGGAAACTCAATAAGTCCCGTTTGGCGATTGAGGAGTACAGGAACCAGATTAAGTTGTTGATATAGAGGGCATTGACAGGTAGCGTCATTAACAATAAAAGGTGGTACGCCCTAAAAAGAGCGGGGAAATTAACAACAGCTTGCTTCTAAACAAGCAATAAACAGTTTTTTCACAAGTAATAACAACTTTCAACAACGAACAAAATCTTACTTCAACAGTAAAACAATCTACGAACGAGTCCAAAGTAAGAAACGAATGTTCGAGGAAATTTTCTATAATTTCAATATCGCAAGTTTATTGAATTTTTGTAAACTCCAATTGTTCGCATATTTAAATATCAATTGCATTCACTGCGTCCAGTTCTTCACAAATTTAAATATTCATTGCATTCACTGCGGAGTATTCCATTTTTATTTGCAAAGTCTCACTTTCTCTTTTAATGTTTCAATTCGCTATTTGGAAAACCGACAGTTTATTCTATTAATATACATGTAATGTAAAAACATTATTGAATAAATTTTTTTTAAAATACCCGTAAAATAATTTTTATGGGATTTTCTTGTTATGGCTGTTTGGAACGCTATAAGCCTTACACTTGTAAGTATCTGGACCGGTTTTGGCTATTTTCCCTTTTCACTCTCACATACATTAATGTTTTTTCAATATTTTCTCCCATTAAACACATTTTATGGAATGGTGAGGCCGAAGTAAAACATGCATGGTCCATTGGTGAAACAAAGCAAATTGAATTGTAATCCAAATTTTTATCCACACCGTCGCTTTGAAACCGTGACCTGTTCACTAACAAAATTTCGTGCTGCATCACTTTTGTGAAGTTTTGTCAGTGGACAGGTCGCGGTTTCAAAGCAGCGAAAATATTTTGAGACAAATTAAATTTAAATGAAGTGAAAAACATCTTCCACGCTGCAATTGGTTTTGCTTCAGCACACGATCGCAGATCAAGTCACATGCTATGCAAGTACATTTCCATGATTTTTTAAAATCACTGTGGATGAATGCCAACAATTACCTTCTCAGGCTCTCCAATATTTTAATTTCATAAACAGAAGCAATTAAGGGCAGGAAGTGGGGTTGCAAAAAATTTATAATTTCTCAAATTTTCTTTTTTATAGCATATAAATGTATTTATGGGGAAGCAATGTTCTTTTCTACTCTAGACACAAGGCTCGAAATTTTGTGGGAGGGGCCCAGTCGATTAGATGGGCCTTAGTACACGACTGGAACTTAATTAATCGACCCCGAAAGGATGAAAGGCAAAGTCAACCTCGGCGGAATTTGAACCCAGAACGTAAAGACAGACGAAATAGCGCTAAGCATTTCGTCCGGCGTGCTAACGTTTCTTATTTCTTTATTGCCCACAAGGGGCTAAATATAGAGGGGACAAACAAGGACAGACAAAAGGATTAAGTCGATTGCATAGACCCCAGTGCGTAACTGGTACTTAATTTATCAACCCCGAAAGGATGAAAGGCAAAGTCGACCTCGGCGGAATTTGAACTCAAGACGTAACGGCAGACGAAATACCAATTTCTTTATTGCCCACAGGGGGCTAAACACAGAATGGTACAAAACAACTGATTGGGATCAGTAATGCGAATGGTTTACATAAAATATGACTTTAAAAATTATATAAAATATTTAAAAAATCGAATGATATTAACAGTACATTAGACAACACAAATGAAGCGATGATCAGGCCACGCTCCGACCCCACAAGCCCCAATCTATAGCTGGCACCTTTTTTTTTCCTTTTTTTTTTCCTGACTATTCACACGGTTCCTTGCACGCACAACACTCGTGCAACATGCTTCCATCTCTTTTGGAACGTACACTCCGACAGACATCTCTCCAGCCACACTTTCCTTTTCAAATGAAAAGTAAAAAATGAACGTAAATTGTGGCCAGAGATAAAGTTGCCTGTCTTAATTCCTTTTATCCTCGTCTTCCATACTACCTCTTTCGCTATTGCTACAACCGTCAGAAAACAATTCTTACCTTCGTTTGTTAAAACTCCCGGTGGGTCAATTTTTATAATTGACTCAGTCGACAGCTGTACTCTTCCTTCGCCGGACAACAAGTGTTCAGCATAAGCCCACATTTCAGATATCTCCGGACACTGAACGATAGCGTGAGGGACGGTTTCCCTGTCTCCCCCGCATCTTGGACAGATCGGCGACTGATGCTTACCGTGTCTTGCAAGCTTATCCCAAACGGGCAAGGCACCTCTAGCATTGCCGTAACAAACTCCTCTAGACCTGGTTCTCTCGGAATGCCACTCAACCTCCGCAGTAATGGCTCGAGAGCTACCACATACAAAAGCGGTGAGAGCGGACATCCTTGACGAACCGAGCGTCTGATACAGAACGGCTTCGAAAGGAAACCGTTCACCCGAACTATCGAGTCAATGTTGTGGTACAAAGAAATAAACTACTTGAGGAAGCCAAGGCCCAAGCCGAACTGCGCAAGCACAGTCGCCAGGTATCGATGGTCAACCCTATCAAAAGCTTTAGACTGGTCCAAATGTACCAGTGCCCCAGCTTTGCCAGATTTATTACCAACCCTCTCTATGGTATAGCGGATAAGATGGAGGGTATCCTGAATGGTTCTGCCTGGGACGGCACATGTCTGTGCCTCCTCGACTATACCATCCACGACACGCGCCAACCTTTTCGCTAAGACCTTGGCCAAAATCTTCACTTCTGCGTTTAACAGAGTGATGGGTCTGAAGTTCTCTATAACGTCCCCCTTGTCCGGGTCCTTACTCCCGGCGCACAGATCTGGGGATAAACCCATTCTGTTGCCAGTTCGCGTAAACGTCACCCAGCAGATGCTCGAACAAGTCTGGCATACATTTATACAGCTCATACGGAAGACCATCAAGTCCCGGCGACCTACCCGCTTTACAGTCGGCCAAAGCCTCCTTCACCTCCCCAGGCGTGATTGGCCCTTCGCAAGACTCCGCATCCGACCTCGAGAGACATGGCAGACCGGCAAGAAAGTCCTCGAGGGCTCTCCCACCATCAGGACCGCCGTCACCCCCGAACAGCTGGGCGAAGTACTTCCGAAAGGCCTCACACATTTTCTCGGGTTCGTTTATCAAGACGCCATTATGGTTCGTCAAAGACCGTATAGTGGAACTATTTCCTTGCCGAGCTTCCACCACTCGGGCCCATCCAGCGGCCTTGATTCCTTCACTTCCCATCGCACGTAACTTAGCTCTGGCAATACTTCCCATGTGTTGGGCTTCAAGATACTGGTTTAACTCCAGTCTTTTCACCTTCACTTGGTCCGCATTGCCAGTCCTCCAGGCTTCTTCTAGTTCCTTAACTATACCATCTCCTATTCTACGTCCCTTCTTAGCTAAACTTATGCTAAACCTAATAGACTCATATTTGATGGCTCTTTTTAGGGCGTACCACCATTTGCTATTAATGATGGTACCTGTTAATGCCCTCTGAATTAACATCTTGATCCGCTTTCTGTATTCCTCAATCGCCAAAAGGGACGTATCGAGTTTCCAGTAGCCAGATCCCTGACTGTGTAACTTGTCTATTGTCAGTTTACAGGTAACCATCTTGTGGTCACTGTAGCTGACTGGAAAAAACTGTGGACACTTAGCTATAGACTTATCTGTTTCTCTAATTAAAATCCTATCTAGATATGTTCTGGAAGACCCATCACTATTTGACCATGTCCACTGTGGAGTGTTCGGGTGTTCCAACCTATATGGGTCTGCTAGCTGAATGTGACTTAGCAGATCCCGTAAGCCTGGGTTACATTTTCTGTTCGTGTTCGAGCCAACACAATCTGTGTGTGCCTCACATATTGTGTTAAAGTCTCCTAACAATACTAGCGAATGCGACGTGGCCAGGAACTTTCCCAGGTCACGGAAATATTCACTTTGCGGGCCCATAATATTGGGTGCATAAATAGCAACTAGCCTGATTATCTTGCCACAACTGAATGTCAGGTCAAGAATGACCAGCCTGCCTTCTGGATCAGAAAAAAACAACTTATTCTCGGTTACCCGGTTTCTTTTTAGTAGGACCAACACCCCATACCCACCTCCCGCCCGACTCGGAGAAACGTATTTCTCGTAGCCGTTCAGGAGGGGGGGGGGACAGATCTCTTGGCTCCTTTACTCGAGTTTCCGTTTCAACAATCACATCCAATTTTCTTGACCTGATGTCATTTAGGAAGCGTCCTTGCTTCCAGCTAGACAACAGGATCGAACATTTAAACGACCAATGTGAACAGACATGTCTTACCTGTTAATCAGGGCTTGTCCGGTGGAGAGGGACTCTCCACCTTTTCTTGACATAGGGTCAGAGATGGCAAGTCTTGAAAAGTGGACTGGTTAAATTCCAGTCTCATTGCCGATACAGACGTTCTGTATGTATTTAATAAAATCTTATGAGTCTTTGTATCCATTTCGTATAGTTCATAATTTTGAAATTTTTCAGACAGTTCTGCTATTCTGGTGGCTTATTTTTTTGCTTTTATTTCTCTCATTAAATCAACATTTTTGCTGTGAGGTGCTACTATCCCTCTGTCCTCCACTTCTTTCTTTGTTATTTGTGGTCGGTTTCATTTTGCTGCTTTTGTTGGTCGTTGTTCTACTTGTTTTACTTGGTTAGCATTTTCCATTTTTCTTTTGCTGGTAATTTTCTTTCCTTCGGTTTCTTTATCTTTCTCTTCCTCCTCACCTTCAGATTCCTCCTCGCCTTCCTTACAGTATTTTTTTATATGGCCTATCTGACCGCACTGAAAACATCGGGGTTTACGCCCCTCGACAAAAACGTTGAGGAACAACTCCTCCCCAACTTCTATTTTTTCTGGAAGCTGTTCTAAAACATTTTGTTCCGTTTGTATAATGAAGTGGACCATGTGGCCGGTCCAATTTGCGTTTTCAGAGACGTTAGCCTGAAGGATATTTATCTCCTTTATTTGTTTTGACAGGACTGCCGCCATCAACCACATAGGGTCGACATTAGGAGGGACCTTTGTTATTCGTATGTTGGCAGTCCTCATACCCATGTATATATGTATTAGAATTAAATCTTCTGTTTCCAATGAATTTATCGAGTGCATCTGTGCCGTTTAAATATTTTTTAGTTGTACTTCGATGGTGCCGATTTTTTTACCTCTGGTCAGATATGTGATATCCTGGCAGATGGATTTCAAACATTTTTCCACCCTCTCCTCGCTTACTCGCTCAATTTTTTTTTCTTTTTTACAGTATGTCTTGTATATGATGGTTTTTTTCTTTACTGACAATAAATATTCTTCTGGTGGTTGAACCTTGACAACCTCGTCTTGAATTGTAATCATGTCTTTGTACATTAGTAAGGCCTTTTTATTCGTCGACAACTGGCGTGTTCCACCTCCAGCCGCCGACGCAAAACTTCTTTTTTGTTTATTTCCTTCATCATTATTCCTCTTTGTAACAGTAGAATTCGTTGGTTTTGGCAATTCACCTTCCGAAGAATCCGAAACATCTCCAAACAATAAACTTTCAATACTTTTTCCATCGGTTAACGACTCTTCGCCAGACGAAGATACACTCTTTGGCATCTTGCCAGCAATTAATGTTTCCCCCCACAGGGGAAAACACACGTTAGTTTTCGAACGAAGACTATCACACAAATAATTATAACAGGAACACTAATTATAACAGGAAATAACAAAAAAAAAAAACAGTCAATAGAAACTTGCACTTACTATACGAACGCACTCAAATAATTACTAATAAATCCAAACTCACGGATTCGTTATACCAATTTTCTTTTATTGCCCACAGGGAGCTAAACACAGAATGGTACAAAACAACTGATTGGGATCAGTAATGCGAATGGTTTACATAAAATATGACTTTAAAAATTTTATAAAATATAAAAAATCGAATGATATTAACAGTACGTTAGACAACACAAATGAAGCGATGATCAGGCCACGCTCCGACCCCACAAGCCCCGATCTATCGCTGGCATCTTTTTTTTTTCTTTTTTTTTCTGACTATTCACACGGTTCTTTGCACGCACAACACTCGTGCAACATGCTTCCATCTCTTTTGGAACGTACACTCCGACAGACATCTCCTCTCCAGCCACACTTTCCTTTTCAAATGAAAAGTAAAAAATGAACGTAAATTGTGGCCAGAGATAAAGTTGCCTGTCTTAATTCCTTTTATCCTCGTCTTCCATACTACCTCTTTCGCTATTGCTACAATCGTGAGAAAACAATTCTTACCTTCGTTAGTTAAAACTCCCGGTGGGTCAATTTTTATAATTGACTCAGTCGACAGCTGTACTCTTCCTTCGCCGGACAACAGGTGTTCAGCATAAGCCCACATTTCAGATATCTCCGGACACTGAACAATAGCGTGAGGGACGGTTTCCCCGTCTCCCCCGCATCTTGGACAGATCGGCGACTGATGCTTACCGTGTCTTGCAAGCTTATCCCAAACGGGCAAGGCACCTCTGTAACATTGCCAGGTTAAGGACATTTGGAAGTTGTCCAACGTTCTCAACCCGAATGTACGGTGAAACAGGCTGTCCAGTTGAATAAACCCGAGACCTAGAGTCACCCCCAGGCCATCGTCGCATTCAGACTCTACCAACCCACTATATAAAATCCGTGTGGAACCCCCATCGGGGTTTACGCCCCTCGACAAAAACGTTGAGGAACAACTCCTCCCCAACTTCTATTTTTTCTGGAAGTTGTTCAATTACAGCCTGTTCTCCTTGAATTAATAAGTAGACCATGTGGCCGATCGAATATGTTTTTTCGGTGACGATAGCCTGAAGTATATTCACTTCATCTACCTTCTTTGCCAGAACCGCCGCCATCAACCACATAGGATCGACTTTAGGAGGGACCTTTGTTATTCGTATGTTGGCAGTCCTCATACCCATGTATATAGGTATTAGAATTAAATCTTCTGTTTCCAATGAATTTATCGAGTGCATCTGTGCCGTTTCAATATTTTTTTAGTTGTACCACGATGGTACCAAATTTTTTACCTCTGGTCACATATATGATATCCTGCCAGATGGATTTCAAACATTTTCCCACTCTCTCCTCGCTTACTCGCTCAATTCTTCTTTCTTTTTTACAGTATGTCTTGTATATGATGGTTTTCTTTTTTTCCGACAATAAATAATCCTCTGGGGGTTGAATCTTGACAACACCGTCTTGAATTGTAATCATGTCTTTGTACATTCGTAGGTCGCTTTTGTTTGTCAACAGCTGGCGGGTTCCACCTCCAGCCGCCGACGCAAATCTTCTTTTTTTGTTTTCCTTCTGTTTGAAGGCTTTTCACAGTAGAATTCGTTGGTTTTGGTGATTCAGCTTCAGAAGAATCTGAAACATCTCTAAACAATAAACTTTCAATATTTCTTCCATCGGTTGACTCTTCGCCAGACGAAGATACACTATTCGGTATCTTGCCAGCGATTAATGCCTCCCCCACAGGGGAGAACACACGATAGTTTTCGAACGAAGACTATCACACAAATAATTATAACAGGAAATAACACAAGAACAGTCAATAGAAACTTGCACTTACTATACAAACGTACTCAAATAATTACTAATAGACACAAACTCACGGAGCCGTTACACCGCTAAGCATTTCATCCGGTGTCACACAGACGAAATACCGATAAGCATTTCGCCCGGCATGCTAACGTTTCTGTCAGCTCGCCGCCTTATGGGAGAAATAAATATTCGTTTCTACTCTAGGCCTAAGGCCCGAAATTTTGGGGGAAGGGGCCAGTCGATTACATCGACCCTAGCACGCGACTGGCACTTAATTTATCGACCCCGAAAGGATAAAAGCAAAGTCGACCTCGGCGGAATTTGAACTCAGAATGTTAAGACAGACGAAATACTGGTAAGCATTTCGCCCGTCTTGCTAACGTTTCTGCAAGCTCGCCGCCTTATGAGGAAGAAATATCGAAAAATCATAAACACATGTGAGAGTAATAAAGAAACGAGGGGGGTTGTCTTTAGTTGTACTAGAAACAACAGCCAAATTGCTCTTAAATCATTCACTATTAACAATTTTCTTTTTTTTTTACCGAAAATACTCTTCCCATGGTTTTGGAGTGCAAAAACAAGTTGGCTAAAGTAAGTCCGCTGTGGGATGATGGGTGGGGATGTGTAAAAAAAGGAGTTTTCAAAACTTTTTTTTACAAAGATGCCCTCTTCCCTAACCCCATTATTTCGAAGGCTGTGGTTTAAAAAAATGGTGGAAATCGCCGAAAACATTTTCCCACAATTTTTTTAAAAATCGTAATTCATGCCGTTTGAAAAGGATATGTATAAATTTTCATTTAAAGATATCCATTTTCCTGAAACTTAAGAGGGAAAAAAGTCAGATCGTGTGAATTTTCCAAAACTCCTCTCTCCACCCCCTTGAAAACATTCTTTCCCATAAATACCTATATACTCTGAAGTCACAACATCTAAGCAGTATTTGTAGAAAATTTTGTTTAAAAGTATCCATTTTTCTGAATGTTATGAGACAACAAAGTCGGGGGCCTATAGATCTGAAGTAATGCCCTTTTATTTATACGATTTATCCATTTCATGTTTATTTCGTTCATTGTTTGCAATGTTCTCTCTCTCCCCTTCTCTCTCACTCACATACATACACACTGCAAAGCTTACAGATGGGCTACTGAACTATAATCTCTATGTTGCTTTGAGGGTAAGGTAAAACTTGATAAATTGCTTCTCCCTCTGTTGTTGGACTACCGTGATGTTTGTTTAAAAGAGAGAGATTATGACTGTGATAAAATAATGAAAGCGATATTTACTAAGCAACTGAGCACTATTATACTAAGAAATAATTAGACGTAAAATATAAGAATTATTAGAATTGGGAATCAAATGTGAAAATATTATCAAGGGGCTAGTAATGTTAATTACTTTATCTTTATATAGTTCATAATATATTTCTACCTCATTAGTGGACAAATAGGCTATATGAATGCTACCGTGTGTAGAGAGTTATATGTCGCAGAATATGTTTGTTGTGTATTTAGGCAGTCAGTTTAATTAGCTGTGGAACAAATACTCAGCTTCCTAAGGGAAACGTAGCGTATTATTCAGAAGAAATATTTCGCTGAATATTATTACTTTCCAGTGATTGAAGCTAAGTACCGACCGAACGTATTAATGAAGTCTAACTATTCACATAAAAAAAAAATTATATATTCTTGTCTTTCGTTAAGAAGTTTATAAGATAAAAGGAATGGGGAGATATATTTGGAAATTTGAGGGATATATTCTTTTGTTTAATATAATTATGCTTCTCATTTCACTATATAGTATTTTATGCATCTATTTATATACTTTGGGACTGAAAATCAGTTTGTTTTCTCTACATCTTTTATACCCATCGTAGTCTTTTTTAAGTATATATACTTTTATATCTAAATATTTCTATATGAACAATGTCTTTCTTTTTATATCACTGCAATAAATGTATTTATGTCTTATCTGAATATTAGAAGAAATATTTTTTTCGCTGTACTCATAATATATTGGATTTGTTTATATATATAAAAATTACACACACACACACACACACACACACACACACAGACACATACACAGCAATCATAAAATCATATGTATTAGAAAATGTTTTGCATATCTTTAGAAATTCTTATATCTTGTAAAGTTATGTATATATATTTACTTTTACGATATTTGGAAAACCATTTATTTCTTAATACATCATAATTTTTTATTTAAAGGCGTAACCGAAATTTTTAAGGGGTGGGGGAATGAGAATTTGTTGCTTGAACCGTCGAAATTGTATTAGTCCTAAGATACTTCGATTTCTACGTCGCAACCCGTATCTTTCCTGTACGATATTATTCGGATCTTTTCCCTTTGGCCGGCACATTTAAAAAATAATTTTTTGTAACTAAACACTTTCCAAATTCGTATACTGGTAGAATGTGTCACATAAAACATCATTTACACTTGGCGTTTTTGAGAAAATTGCGTATTTTCGAAGTTATTTCGTGTTAAAGTTGTCGTATTTCGGTAATTTCAACCAATCAATGACGTGTATTCAGCTGAATAAGATTACTGCTGTTGTTTGTCAACAACAACTTCCGGCGGTGTATATTTCGTTTGTCACTGTTATTTAAGACATATTTTATCTCAGTTACGTTTATGAATAAACGAGTGTATATGAAGCATGTTTACTTCATGGCACCACCACAATCGTTCGTGCATTTCTACTGCATTTAGTTATTTATTCCTGTTTTTCAGCTACTATTTTCGGAAAGACATTTTTTCCCCCTTCCCTCTCCAATTTCTTCATTTTTCACATTTTCATAACTCTAACCCTAAAACCCCAATCCTTACCCTAACCGTAACCCTAAAACCTTAACCGTAACCCTAACCCTAACTCTAACCCTAAAACCCTAACCCTAACCTAACCCTAAAACCCTAACCCTAACTTTAAAATCCTATCCCTAACCCTAAAACCCTAACCCTGACCCTAAAACCCTAACCCTAACCCTAAAACTCTAAAGCTAAAACCAGTACAAACGCACGAACGATGATAAACGAAGTATACACCGCTGAAAGTTGTTGTTGACAAACAACGGCAGTAATTTTATTCAGCTGAATACACGTCATTAATTGGTTGAAATTACCGAAATATGACAACTTTAACACGAAATAACTTTAAAAATATAAACTTTTCTCAACAACACTAAGAGTAAAAGAGGTTTAAATGACACATTCTACCAGTGTCCGAAGTTTGAAAGTGTTTAGTTACAAAAAAATAATTTCTCGATGTGCCGTTCAAAGGGAAAAGATCCTATTATTCTCTTCGTCTGTCTTTACGTTCTGAATTCAAATTCCGCCGAAGTCGACTTTGCCTTTCATCCTCTCGGGGTCGATAAATTAAGTACCAGTCGCGTACTGGAGTCGATCTGATCGACTGGTCCCCTCCCCCCAAATTTCAGGCCTTGTGCCTAGTGTAGAAAAGGATATTATTCTCCTCTGTGGTGTATTGCTCGCTATGTCATTCTTTTTGATGTTACTTTCTTTTATTTTTTCTACAACTCTAACTTTTCCTACTTTTATTTTTTCGTTACACTTCTTAACGATTATTTTCAACTTTATATCACAAAATTATTCTTATCTGTACAGTCACTTTCTGTTTAATGTTACTTTTTCAAGGACGTTGTTTCGACATTATATCTTTTTCAAAGTCATCACCCTTCACAACGTTATACCGTTATCTGTGTTTGTTATGGGATTTTTCTTCTTTAAAATCTTACCTTCTTCTACAGTAAAATCATATGAAATAATCCCTGACAAATGAAACATTTATTAATGGCTTAGACGACGTTAACATATGTTTCAGTACAAAACCTCAGTCAAGTACAGAGTGGTAATAAGAAATTGGGATGACAAAGGAATAAATGATTATGTTATGAACTTCATTGCCTTATAGCTGTTTCTGCTATAAGGTGAAATGCATTAATAATTTAGTGCTTGAGTATAACCTTCATCGGAGCTTCAAACACGAAGTACAATAAATTGTGTTAACTTTTTAGATATTAATCTAGATTTAGTAGATTTAGGATCAGATAGAATTAAGCCCTTTCGTAAGCTTAATAAAAGGCTATTCTACATTGATAAAGGGTTTAATCATTTACCCATTATTCTTAGAAACACGGTAAGCAATATAGGAAAGCGCATTTCATCATTGTCATCGAACGAGGCAGCCTTTCGCGATGCCTCTCTGCATTATACTCTACGAAATAATGAGTTCTCAGAGAAGATCCACTATATTGATGACGGAAGTAACCATAGTAGGACCCGTAGAACCAGAACAAGAAAGGTTTTATGATACAATTTAACGTTTAACATTACCGTTAGAACTAATGTAGGCAGAGAATTTTTAAATCAAGATTCTAGACACTTTCCAGCCAGTCATAAACATCATAGAATTTTCAATAGAAGAACGTTAAAGGTTAGCTATTCTTGTTGCAAAAATTTCATCTCTTTTATAAACCAGCATAATACAACCATTCTTAACAGAACCAACTGCGCCGCGGAAGAACCTGATCCAAAACGTAAATGCAAAGACCCGAGTAACTGTTCTTTAGATGGATATTGCGTAATTAAAGACATTGTTTATAGGATGAAGGTTCAGTTGGGTAACTCCAATACATACAAACAATTCACAGGTTCCACAGAAAATTGCACAGGAAAAGAGGTCAGCAATGAGCCTGGCCAAACACATGGCAGTTAAAAGAAGTAGGATCTTCCCCATTTAAATGTTATTGGTCCAAATTGGAGAAGGCTACTTCATACAAGAACGGATGATACAAGAACTTAATGAGATGTTCATTATGTCTGAGCTAGAAGTTTGCTATTCTTTTCCAGGATAAGTATGCATTAAACCGCAAGACGGAACTCCAAAGTTTTTACAGACGTGCTTGTATGTATCTTATACGCTGCCAGAGGATTCTATATGAATAGCCAATTTGGACTTTACCATAAACTCCATTTTTATCATGCACTGCCCACCCTTTTTTTGTAAAAAAAAAAAAAACATGGGTTTTTATTACAAATTATCGCCCTCTTTGATTGTTTTAAACGATTCCTTTTCTGATGCACGATACAACATTTCGTCCGTAGTTTTTCCCAACTGCCTTATATATGTAAACTTTAAGCTGATGTCCAGAATTTTTTTAATATCATTATTTTGATATCATTGTGGATTTTTGAAGGTCTTGCCAGTTCTATTTTTTTCGCCATTTTATATTATTTTATTTTTGTGCTTCATATTCACTTTGTTTTGTACGCTATAGCTAGAAGTTTAGGTCTTTATAAAATCATATTTTTAAATAAAATTAGTATATTAAACCTGCAAACCTTCCAAGGGCCACCAATCTCACTGAGCAATTTCATCTATGATATTTATAATTTTTAACATCCTAAATTACACTCGTTTAACCCTATTTACAAGTTACTTTTCTCTCTTTGCCCTTTTCTTGTTTGCATATGTTTAACATACTTGTCTTTCTATGAGCGCATATCGTTGCCTTAGTATCAAAATAGGTGAACTGGAGATTCCGACATTTTGAGAAAATTGAGGTATTAAAATGAGTTCTAATAGTCTTCCTTCCATTGCATACTGGAATTCTCTCAATAACCTGGAGTGTGCTTCTAGGTTTCATATGTATAGTTAGTATACCAAAAATATGCATGTTATGTAAACATTGTGCAATTTGCAAAATAGCTAAAACCAGTTAGTCCGATTTACCACTGAACTGATTGTGAAACCAGAGTCAAAAAGGGCTAACTGGATGGCTCATTAACAAAATCTCAATACTGAACAACAAACTATTTTGGACTAACTATTAATATAATTACCACAATTTTCCGAACTGGCATCTAACATTTAATTAATTTTCACAAATAATATTGAAACATTTCGATAACATTATATGCTACAGCTAAGCTTAAATCAAGTGAATATTTGACTACATATTAAAGCAAGAAAGTGTAAAGTGGATTATTTGGTGATGGTTTATTTCCCTATCTCCCTTATTCGGCCAGTGATTTTGTAACAAGAGAGCTCAATAAGGTGTAATCATCATCATCCATATGCTTGAGCAATGAGTGCAAATATGCTTTCTCCTTCATGATAGTGGCGCAGCATTGCAAGAATTTTTGAGCTCTTAGTGGCTTGACTTTCTCATTTCTCAATGACACTTTCTTTAACACATTGATAACTGATTTTGCAGCCTCTAGGATTAGCGATTTCCTAATTGCTAGGCTATAAAGATTAGGAGCTTCATATGCGACTTTAACACTAAAATATCCCACTCCAGGGTAATTTCCACTATCACTGCAAGTCTTGTAATCATAAAAACCACGCTCAGATATTAAATGTATATATATCGACACATTAGCTGGTGAGAACTGTTTTAACAGACGCACAAGAGATGCAGGTGAATGTATATCCAGACCCTTCAGATGTTTTCAATGCAGGAGTATAAGTTGTCAACGTCCTGTATATTTGAATGCCCAGGCCCACAATATCTGTATGTTATGTTTGTGAGCTGGGTACTGCTCTCTAATAAATGTTGAAATGCATAAGATAAAATTTTGTTGCGATTATGTGCTATACAAGAATCAGGCCAAAGAATTAGTGAGCTTGCCATTGGATTGGCTATTAAGATCTGCTTAAGAATATGGTTAACACCGCTGACTAAATCATTTGAACTTCTACTTGGAGTAGACTCTATCCAAATTGCATTATATCCTTTTTTAGTTTGCTTAACATTAGCTGTAAGATTATAAGTGTTGAGTTATCTCGTATGATAATCAGAGCCAAGATTGGTACGAGAGAGCGAAAATACATTCTCTAAATCAAAGCTGATAAGTAGAACTGATGAATCATTGTTATTCGTATCAATATGTCTCTGCAACCTAAAAGTCATCCTTTCAGTATAATGATTTTGTTTTAGTTGTTGATCCTCATTGGACATTCTCCGAAATGTTTCAAGAACTTTGAATGCAGAGCATTTATCGCAAATATCCTTCCCTGGAGTGTAGAATTCCGAATTAAAACATGTCGTGAAAATCTGATATTTCCACTCTTTAGCAGGTGTAAGCACTTTGAAGCCATGTCTGATATATAGAGCTTATGAGTTAAAATATTTTCGAGATGATGTAGATCGGCAATAATGAGACATTACTACATGAAATTGATTGATATGTTCTTTGACTATTTGAATTGCATCAACGCTTACTGCTCTAGTTGGTTATGGATGTAAAATATCTCTTGTAACTATAGTTGCCTCTCCAATATAGAGTCAATAATACTCAATTACAATAAATATAAACACATCAAAAACACCCCCAAAAGACAATGAAACTCTAGATCTCCAAACCACTGCCCTCTAAACAACAACTGTCTCGAGAAAGAACTCGTATACAAGGCGAAGATCACGGACCCCAACGGAGTGGCAAAGACGTATATCGGCATGACGGGCAACTCATTCAAGAAAAGTTATACGCAAAACCTGGCGTCATTCAGAGACAAAAAAAAAACGCTGCATCTCTGTCAAATATGATATGGACATTGAAGGAAGATAAATTAGGAATTCTCATGTAGAATGGAATATTATTGCTAAAGCCAAAAAGTACAGAGGCGGGGTACTAAGTGTGAACTCTGTATTACAGAAAAATTAAACATTATACAATCAACAGATAACATCCTAAACATTAGGGATAAAACCTTCTCTCCTCGCATACACAAGCAATATTTTACACTCAAATACTTCAAAGAAGCAGCACCATCTGTGACGGTAATCTTGAAGATGAAATCTGAATACACATAGCACACAAACTCCAAACATGCCCACACAAGGAGACAGAGGAACTCACAAATACACACACACATACAAACACACGCACACAAACACACAAACATGAACACACAAGCACATGGATATGCACAATACATAAATACAAACGTGCACATACGCATACATATATATATACGCAGACATAAACACATACATATATATAGAAATGTGGACACATGCATACATATGTATATGCATACACACACATACATGCATACACACACACATGCATACACATACGTACATACATACATATATATACATATGTGTATGCGCACGCACACTGACGCACACGCATGAGTACATAAAAGACAGAAAAACGCAATTCCGTTAATGGACAGAGTCAGACTATTGAAAAGGTTGTAAGTCGCAACGAAAATTTTAGTAAATATATATATATATATATATATATATATATATATAAAATACCCAGAACAACAAATATCCATTATTTCTTTTGTTTTACTATTAGCTATTAGAATTTGGCAAATTGCCCAAACAAATGCTTTTATTTTCATTTCGTCTAAGCAGCCTTGCTAATGTATCTATTTTACAGAGACATTTATGTAATGTATCATGGCTTTGACTGTCGGCTTAGAAGAAACAGTATCTGTTGTAATTCATTTAAACGTAATGTTACTATTAAAAGACTCAATTACGAAAGCTTTTAGTGTTGATATATAACATATATAAATTGGTGAAGTAAACAAACAAACCTTTATAGATACTGTGATATCTCACGTACAGATTAATATTGAGACCACAACAACAGCATATAAATACACTTACAAAGAAAAAACAGTCACTCACGATGAAATGTTATTTTGTGAAATGAAATGTGTCGTATCACTTAAAGAGTGATTAGGTTATCACGTAGATAAATACAGCTTGATAGGAAATGTGGCATACCCTGGGTGTCTAATAGATTTCGAGCGAAAGATGTGGACTTCAAACAGGCAGAAACACAGTATATCTAAGACACAGAACTATTAACTCAGTCCGTATATGAGACACTGTGAGTTCATTGATTTCATTTACAATTTATGTTATCGCAATTATAGCGAAAATTTATTTACTCGTATAAGCGTCTGTGCTGTAGCCCAACTCTTAACCAGTAAAAATGCGTGTGTAGTAAGTTCTCGATTTTGTGACAACTGATATGATTATAATTCCGTTTGGTAATTCAACTAATTATCAATCTTCTACGATTAAACTATTACTCCGAAATTGGCGTTTTGTACTATATTGTGTGTGTGTGTGTGTGTGTGTGTGTGTGTGTGTGTGTGTGTGTGTGTGTGTGTGTGTGTGTGTGTGTGTGTGTGTGTATACGCGTGTGAAATACTGGGTGCGCGCGCGTATCTGTGTGTGAGCACCGGTATGTAATAATGTATAAAGAGGATACTTACTAACGCTTGCGATTATTCATATATGGCGTCCTCAACCCACTCCGGATTGAGTAGCAATTTCACAGACTTTGGCCTCCTTTCTTTTATATTATTCTGCACCAGCTACATTAATTATGGTTTCTAAAATCAAAGAGGACGAAGTTCATTTTCTTACTTTTCTTTTCTTTCTTCTCGTTCCAATTTTTGCATCAACCGTCTTCGCGTGTTTTTCTTCTCGTTACTCCCGTTTTCTCACAGTCCAGCGCCCTAATTTCTAAATACATCTAACATATGAACTGAGCTTGAGAGATTGCTTGGTGAAGTAAACATGGAGTGTTTTATAAATTTGCCAATTTAATGTATAGTAAAGCATGATCCTATTAGCAGCTCTTTTGATATTGTGTATATTCCACTCTGACTGGTCCACAATGACCCCGCCCCAGTATAGTGTAATCGATTATGAGATATAGAAAAATTGTTCCAATTTACTGATTCTTTATTGATTCTAGAAAGATGAAATGTAAACATGATATTATTGTGTTTGAACTCACTATGTAAAGAGCTATAACAGCGTAAGGAAGTTTTCTATACTTCACGACTCTTCCAAATTACTGGTTTACACCCGACCACACCCACCCAACCACATATATACGCAAAACACGTATATTTTTAGTATAAAATATCAATGTTATATAATACAATCAGCATAACTATGTATCTATGAATTCTTCGAAATTAATTTTTCTTAAACAAACCTACTAAACCGCTACACTGAACTGAACTCACCATGTAAGTATAGAATCCACTCAAAAGTCTAAAATTACAATAACAGTAATCCTGAACACATATCTTGTTTAAATTACAATGCCTTACAGCCTATTACACTCTTACATATATCTCATTGAGGCTTCCTAAGTAATTTTTACTTTCAACTCATGCTATGCACGTATGTATATGTTAAACACGTGTATGTATTGCATTAATGCATGTTTAATTGCACCTACATTTCTATACGTAAATGTAGCCGCTGATAGGTACGTGAGTATACATGCATACAAAGATATATATATATGTGTGTATGTGTGTGTGTGTGTGTGTGTGTGTGTGTGTGTGTGTGTGTGTGTGTGTGTGTGCTTGTGTGTGTGTGCGTGTGTGTGTGTGTGTGTGCGTGCGTGTGTGCATGCGCGCGCACGCGTATATGTTTGTAATATATACTTACTATTCCAGAAATTGAATGGTATAACCTATAATGATTACAGGTTGTCGTCGATTTACGACCTATCCGACTTATGACCGATGGACTTCAGGACGATTGGCGCACCAGCTCCCGGCAGCAATAGTAAATAGTCCAGTTGAAATCTAATGAGTTTAATTTCTTAGAAATTAACCCGTCTACGGATCATGTCAGCTAAAAAACGCTTCCCCTAGGTTTGATTATCGATCGCTACTGTGTTGGATGACTATCCTGTCTCGGAGACATCGAGGCAACCACGTATTTTTTTATAAGACGACTGCTTGAAACTCCGAAATTTTTGAGTAACTCCAGTATAATACTATAATACAGAATGATGTGTGTGACCTTTACCTGAGAATGTACCTTAAGAATGTAAAAGTATAAAACAAAGCTATGTGGGCCTATAGGCCGACTTACAACCAAACAGTCGGAACCAATTGTGGTTGTAAATCGACGATGACCTGTATATATCAGTGAAACCAAATAAATTAATTACAAATTCCATTTTTAAATTTTAAAACTTACTTAATGCCTTACCATTTCATTGACATTCCATACTATCTATAATGTTTTCTACTGAATACAACCGACCTTCAAGTTTGTTTTGCTTAATTGTTTAATAATATTTTTCCTGTTACCAAGATATTAGGGGATGATGAAGAGAGTCAAATCCTATATTTATATTTTAAAGTTCTGAGATTGAGTCAAAATATACCAGTTTTCTACAATCAAAAGAGTCATTGATAAATTCAATGTCAATAATATACTTCCGCGGATTTATTTTTGATGAAGGCTAGTGAATACATCAGCCGAAACGTTGTGGTACCAACAAATAAGGTGAGGTCACCTATCCGTCCAATGTAAATAGTGTACATCTCTAAAATATAGAATAGACGCGATATAATTAATCAAATCTCCACAACCTCCATAGGCGTAGGAGTGACTGTGTGGTAAGTAGCTTGCTTATCAACCACATGGTTCTGGGTTCAGTCCCACTGCGTGGTACCTTGGGCAAGTGTCTTCTACTATAGCCTCGGGCCGACCAAAGGCTTGTGAGTGGATTTGGTAGACGGAAACTGAAAGAAGCCCGTCGTATATATGTATATATATATGTATGTGAGTGTATATGTTTGCGTGTCTGTGTCTGTCCCCCCAACATCGCTTGACAACCGATGCTGGTGTGTTTACGTCCCCGTGACTTAGCGGTTCGGCAAAATAGACCGATAGAATAAGTACTAGGCTTCCAAAGAATAAGTCCTGGGGTCGATTTGCTCGACTAAAGGTGGGTTCTAGCATGGCCACAGTGAAATGACTGAAACAAGTCAAAGAGTAAGAGTAAAGAGTAACCTCATCACCAGATTAAAGAACAACAAGAATGGAGCAAAATCTTGTTGTACAGTCACAGTAAACAAACAGTAACTTTTGAGAAGCAAAACTTTTCTTTGCTCGAAATTACCTTAAGAAAATTTACCTCTAAGACAGTAGAGTTAATGACAAAAACTTTATATACATGGATATTTGAATGAAAAAGAATGATGATAAAATAATTGATAAAATAAACTGCAATAAAAGAATTGACAACAAAGCAATAAGTAACTGAGATATAAAGGGGTTAAGAAAAGGATATGAGATAGTAGTAAAAAACAAACTAACAAATGTATTAAAAGGAAGAAAACAGTTTTTCAATCGGCCTTCAGGCACCGACAAAACTAGACGACTTTCTGATCATACAAGTTTTGAAAAAATACATTATCGTCTAAAATTTGAGAAGAGAAAGACTTGGAAATAGCTTGAGTGTGCTAGTGTAGTCAGTCGAGAATTTTGCAGACTGGAAATTTGAAGGTTTTAGGGGTCATCAGGAGAAAATGCGCACCGTTTGGAGGCCATCCTCTCGATGGCTTTACAGCGCACCGCCTCCACTCTTTCATGTGAGGCTTCAACTGACTAGTATTCGACCTCAAGTTCATTTAGGGATCATCACCTCTCCATCCGGGTTTCGTCATTATTTTTCAGCCATATCAAATGACTGGCCCTCTCAATTGTCATCTGGATCTCCTTCACGATGGTGTTTACTTGCCGATGTTGGATGCCGATTAATAGCAGTCTGGTCCCAATAAAATCCCTATATCCAACTTCTACAAGAACATGTACTGCACTCGAACCAGTCTTCCAGTAGTATCTCATAGCGCTTGTCTTTCCTAACTTAGGATGCATTTAAATTGTCTTCGTGTGGAACAGTTAATTCAACAAAGTCTTTTTATTAGCTTATATTCGGCTTCTTACCTGTTCTTTCCATACTCTGTCCCAGTTCTCGTCATTCACAATTTTTTTTTCTGTTTTGGGTAAACATCTTAACCTTGACAAACAAACGTGATAAGCCGTTTACAGCCATCCTTCTGAGGTTTCTTGTCACCAATGATTGCTTCCATCTGCTTCTTGGCGGCATTGAGGGCTTCATTGTGCCTCTATGTATACTTTTCCAATACCATTGAGCAGTTAGATAGAATATGGTTTAGCGTGCCAGCTTTTCTGCATCTACATTTGTTGTCATTTGCTATTTCCCATCTCAGCAGATTGCGTGGGGATGGCACTACATGATAGAAAGTTTGAAGAAGGAAACTGTTTTCGTAGCTTTTTGGTCTCTTGTGAGTATTGTTATGACGTCAGTGAATGCCTTCTTAGGTGATCTCACTGTAGCCACTTCTTCTGAGCAGTCTGCTGATCTAAGTAGCATTTCCATAACAAGTGCGAACCAGATGACCGATATAGTGCAACCTACAGCAATTCTAATTTTTAAACGATGCCAGTTCGCTGTAAAATTTTATGTCGTGGACCGCATATTGAAATCGTTAGAGTCTTAGCAAGTACACCCATGTTAATTTTGCCATCTACATTCAGGGATGAAATTAGTCTGAACTGGCCAAACAGCTTCCTTCGGTAAGTATACTCCTACTTACACCAGTCATCGACCAGTTCGCTTTAACGCCACAAGTAGTAGGCAAAGCTTATATCGTAATTGAATTCACTACTTGTACGCTGTTTATGGGACTCCGTCACCTCCTGATGCTCTCATCGCTCTTGCTTTCTTCACGAGGTTATCCACTTCTTTCCTGTGAAACGGTTGATCTCACTTTAGGAACAGTTGATCTCTCTTTCGGTCTCATGTATATGCCTATCCAGTTCGTCATTAGTGAATTTTATCCTGTCGCTATTAGCCTCTTCGAAAGTTTTGTAAGTGGCCTTCTCATTTGCAGTTGGACACAAAACCTTTGTTTTTATCGTTGTGTCATCTGGCGAAGAGGCATCATGACCTAAAGAATTTTTGAAGGAGCTTCAGATGAAGCATTCATCGATCCACTGTGGTTTGAATCCTGAGATGATTTGCTTCGATTTCTT
>NC_142937.1:53052110-53061101 GCF_046866305.1 Octopus bimaculoides | reverse complement strand
GTGTTATTTGAAATGGCTTATAAACACCTTCCACGCTGCAATTGTTTTCGTTCCAGCACACGATCTCAGATCAGGTCACTTGCTATGCAAGTGCATCTCCGTAATATATATATATATATATATATATATATATATATATATATATATATATATATATATATATACATACATACATACATATGTATATGTTTGTGTATATCTGTTTGTCCCCCCCGAACATCGCTTGACAATCGATGTTGGTGTGTTTACGTCCCCGTAAAATAGCGGTTCAACAAAAGAGATCGATATAATTAGTACTAGGCTTACAAAAAAAAAAAAAAGCTCCTGGGGTCGACTAAAGGTGGCACCCAGCATGGGCGCTGTCAAATGACCGAAACAAATAAAAGTATAAAAATAAACGAATATACACATGCGTACAGATACGTTATACATTTACATAAATGTGCCTGTTTATACGTACATGTAATACATTTCATATTCATGCATTTGTTTTATTTTATATTTTTGTTGCCTTTTTGTGGTGCTGGACGGTTTTTTTAAAATTTTAATACTTTTAATACAAAATTACATAAAATCCATTTTAATGGAACATTTTGTCGAGTTGTGACCAAAATAGAGGTTTTAGTAAGAAACTTTTAGCATGGTTATGTCTTTGTTAAGCCTATCTAGTGTATGGCCGCTTGCTCCACTAGAGGACACTATCTCTGTAGAGGCCAAAGAGGACGGAGGGGAACTTTTTCCTAAGGGTATCCAAGATATATAACCCTATGAGGTCGCACACGTCACCGCTGTCGTAGGCTCCCATCGCTACGTCAAAGGAGCCCGTGGGGTCGGATTGCTTGACCCATGCCAAGCCTTTGTTAAACAGTACTGTCTTTCTGGAATGCATAATAATTTCTACATCTCTGTCGTTAATGCCAGTGAAGCCCTTGGCGGAAGAAAGCGCTTTGGTCAGTAGTCCCTTTGATATAGACGGATAAAAATCGACTATATCAAATTGGATGAACCTTGCTCTGCCTCTTCTCACGTGGTCACTTCACTGGTGTTGCACCACAAGTAAAGGTTGGTGACACTCCTTATGGTGCTATTTATATTTCTCAATATGTGTTTGCTCGATAGACCGATCTCGGATTTGGCCGGATTGATCAGGCGGCATTTGGGGTTTGAGGAAAAGTTCGGTTTATGGTCTTTTATAGTAATGAAAACGTTTCTTTTAGCTAAGTTCTCTACCCTATCTGCTATCTCTAGTTCGTTAGCTAATTTTTTGGCTTCACTGTTGATATCCCTATATGTATGCGGGGACGGGAGCATGCATATATTTTTGCATGATGTTATTTTCTAGTGTATCCTATTCTAGGGTGTCTAACCTATATAGATTCTTCGTCTGATCGGAGAAGATTAGGGACCGATCTGTGTTTTTTAATAATCTAATATCGGCCCGGAGCTTACGTTGGAAGGGGGAAGAGGACTTACAGAAATTTAGTTTTGGGATGATTACTCGTAGGTCCGCCTCGAAGGGTTTGAGGTCCTTGATTCTGGGCGGATGTTTTCTCGATCTAATGCTATAGTTGTTTCCCACCGGGGATGGTACGGTAGTTTGTAGTGGAAAGCCTTCCACCTCATATGTCTAATCACGTCTATTATCTTCTCCAGCAACATGCGGGTGTACAGTTCGTTGGACGGCCTGGGGATGTTTTTGGTGGAATCTCCGAGGTCGAATCGTTCCATATTTATGAGAGAACCGTGTGGAAGCGCTGCGCTGGTCAGCTATTTGGAAGAAACCACGTGCTCTCGGCGAAAATATCTGGCCAGGGAGCGAAGAGGATCGTTTTTAGAAAACATAAATTTGGAGAAGAACCACAATCTAAGAAGTAGAACAGCCTGTGTTTTTTTACTGGGGAGGGCCGGTTTATGGGGTTACCCTGGTTTCCTTCCATAAAGGGTTTAACTTTATGACGTATCGTCAGACCCCAAGACATGTAGACCTAAGGCTCCAACATCCTCAGTATCAACAACAACAACATTGGTGACGGTAGCAGCAACATCGGCAGCTACAACAACAACAGTAACAACAACGGCAGCAACAATAGCAGCAGCAACACTAATAGGTGCAGTACCGACATCGCCCATGGAGATACATTGGATGTACTGGGAATTCTTTCAAGAGACGCGTTTCCAACCATAGATCCTCCTTCCTTCCCGGAAGCGAATTTTTTTCCACGAGAGTTCCGGATCTCAGTAATGAACTTATTTGCTTACAGCCAATCAGACCTCACCTTGACCTTGTTGTCAAGTTAACAAACACACTCTACCAAGTAAATTCAAGATGAAGAACGGTGTTATAAATCGACCGATCGCCAAGTTGTGCCTGATTTTAGGAGACAAGTAATTAGATACATTTGCATCTATACCTATTATTGGATTTTGTCAGGGCCCCATTTGGTAAAGATGTGGATGGGAAAAATGTGGGTAGAGGGTGATGTGATAGTAACCCTTCTACCCTTACTGTTTTAGAACGCAAAGGCAGCCATGGTTGAAAGAACAAGATCAAGAAGCATTATTAAAAGAGAAAAGAAGCATGATTATTTCTTACCCAAGTGAACTTATCTTATCGCCAATCACTTGTTATGCGCTCTTGAATTAGTTTGATAGTTGAGCTCTGATTGACTGTATGCAAATGAGTTCATAACTGGGGTCCGGAACTTTCGTGTGAAAAAAACATTTCGCGTCCAGGAAAGGAGATACGTAACATCGCTGGCTAGTCACGTCTGGCAACGAAGAGACGCCGAAATCCTACACTCAATCTTATGGAAAATCCCCGAAAACCCAGGCCCCTACATCAACGGGACGAAATGCTGCAAGTTATGCGTAGCTGAACGCGCGAGAATCCTAAAAGACTCGCTCGAACCAGGGGCCATACTTAACTCCAGAACGGAGATTTTCGGGCCATGTTTGCATTTTAAGAGATTCCTGCCAGCGTTTTGGAATCCGCAACATAGCGGCATAGCCGGAAGTTGATAGACAATAGGAAAGGAAGATAATCCCATTGTTTACATTTGTAACGAGGCTTTTTCCCTCCATATTTTAAAGAAGCCCTAGGCCAACAAGTCTTGGGGTGTGACGATACACCATAAAGTTAAACACTTTACGGACGGGAAATCCAGGGTAGCCCCATAAACCGGCCTCTTCAGTAATTATATATATATGTATATTACAATTAAAAGGGTAAAGGATTATCAATTTATTAATTTATTAATAAATTAATAATTAATAATTTTTACCAAGCCCTTCGGTATGTAAACACCATTATCGGTGAAGAACTTATTTAAAAGTTCTTATACATTTATAAACATAATTAAGGGATCAGCAACAGTTGCTTCACCACATACCGAAGTTCAGAAATAGCAGCTAAAGTGCTGAAACTCCAACAGACAGCATTACTTGTAACACACAAAGGCAAAACAAGAAGAAAAAATAACGAACCAAACCAGTCGTAGTTAATCATAGACGCGTTTCTGGCTTAGGAGAGAAAAACTCTTCATTTCCTCATCAGTATGATATTCCAGTTGCAAATTTGACGATGCTAGCAATTGTGCATGCATGACCGAGCGACATCATGCATCGGCACAATTTGAAACCATCTCCGAACCTACATAGGCCAGCCAGTTCTTATCCCTCCTCAAGAATTACCATGTGCGTCACAAGCAATACCGCAGAAAATCTGCGGTTTACTATCAGGGAGTGAATAACTATTACAATTAAAAGGGTAAAGGATTATCAATTTATTAATTTATTAATAAATTAATAATTAATAATTTTTACCAAGCCCTTCGGTATGTAAACCACCGATAATGGTGTTTACATACCGAAGGGCTTGGTAAAAATTATTAATTATTAGTTTATTAATAAATTAATAAATTGATAATCCTTTTAATTGTAATAATTATTCACTCCCTGATAGTAAACCGCAGATTTTCTGCGGTATTGCTTGTGACGCACATGGTAATTCTTGAGGAGGGATAAGAAATCATTTGGCTGATTTAACACCACTCACAATACTCGTAAAATATATATCTGAAAAAAAAAAAATGTTATTCTGGTTATTATAACAAATTCGGTAACTTGGCGAAGTAGAAAGCCTCAGCGGTTCTTTCAATATAATAACAGGAATGTTATTCCATTCTTTCTAACAAGTTTCAAGATAATGTCCTTTTTTAACAGTCCTTGTATTCCTTCTATGCTTCTTCATCACTGTATCAACGTTGCACAACCTTTTAATTGCGTTAGTCAGTATTTATTCTACAGCCTATAACGTTACACTGTTAAAAAATATATAGTAATGTCAAATTAATTTATATCTTGCTACATACATCCTTCAGCAAATATTTTAAATTGATGTTACAACAACAGCATCTTCCTTTCTATACACTTGGTTCAACGTTCGTTTCAAAATTGTAAAATAAATTATTCTTGTATGAAAAATTGAATTGTGCCTTCTGAATTTTCTTGGGATTTCACTTTCTTCACCGCGACATTCATTCAATCGTGAATTTTATAACATTTAGTACATGTTGACTTTCTATATACTTTCTTACATTGGTGACGCATAGTAACTGTTGATGAATTGGTAACTGTGGATGAATTGGTAACTGTGGATGAATTGGTAACTATGCTACAGAATGTATGTTTTGCACCTATATTGACTACATTTCGTTTCGCTTGAATTTCGTGTGTAAGCTTTGCTGTTTTCAATATTATCAATTCTATGAGTGTGTGTGTGTGTTTCTGCGTTCGTTACTTCTACAGTAAACTACAATAAAGAACATTTTACGCTGTTTTAACGAGCCCACATCTAATGAAGTAGCCATCCTCATGGTTGGTGATCCCCATGAAAATCATGATATTCTCATTCGTGTTCGAGATAACAATCTTAAACGTCTTTCACAGACTCATCCTTCTTATGATACTCTTTAATATACACTTATTCTGTAGAATGGACAAGATACGTATCATTTCAATATCCCACGGATTGAACCTGCAACAGGATAGCCAATTACAAACAAAAAGGTGTCGTCAAATGACTTCTATTCTTACCAGCTGATGTTAAGACCAGAAGAATCAATCAATTACACATGTCAAATAAACTTTATTTTCATTTACATATTTTCTACGTTATCTCAACAACCAGCTGTAGTTATTTCAAATACACTTCTCTACAACGACCAAGTTTCATTAGAAAATGAAAATAGCTTCACACTTTCAATTTGAACCAAAATTACAAAGTGTTGCATTACGAGAATGACAATGTGTGAATAAGGAAAGTAATGTTTCTCCGAATTAGTGACATCTGTATTATAATAAAGAAAGCTGCTTATTATCTATCTACCAAATAAATTGTTTTTGACTCAACAACTCCTTTTTACAACTAAAATAACCTCGGCAAGTAGGTTGGGTTACACAATTTTGAGGTCATTTTCGAACAATATTTTGATTTGCTTCTCATGTTTCACTTTCGTCAGATGCTTCACGCATGCGTAGAATTCTACTCAGACAAACATTTATGAAAATGTACACATAAATATTGTATTAAAATAAGCCACAACCAAAAATAATTGCATTAAAAGACATCCAGTTTTCTATATGTTATGAGGAAATACAGTCTCTCACTCACTCTCTCTCTCTCTCTCTGTTCACGTACCAAAAAGATGTATGCATATGTATTTATGGGCGAAGGTAAAGAATACGCCATCCCGGTGTTTAGGGTTATGGTTACGCCGAAAGCGGGTAGTGTACGTAAGGATAACGTGTGTGTATGAGAGAGAGATAGAGAGAGAAAAAGAGAGAGAGTGCCACTTACACGTACATGCCAAAAAATTCATACGTTATGTTGTATCGCACGTTCGACGTACGATATAACGAGATAATAATAACGTCCTCGCAATTCGTTCTAATCAAGATATTGGTAATAACCCTCGACAATACCCAGCTCTCGGCTTTACTCTGCTCTTCTCTTTATTTTGGGAAATCACCAACTCAACTTAAAATTTTCGGGTTTACTCTGCTCTTTTTATTTTGGCACTACAGCCACTACACAGAGAGGGACACCACAAGGACAGACAATACAGTACAACACGTGGGGTACATTTAACAAATGATGGCATGCATTATTTAAATGAAACGATGAAATGTCTTACAAGCCCCCCCCCCCCCCCCGGCCTCAAAGCTTGCAGTTTCATTTAACTTTTCTCTTATACATTTTTTATAGTTTATGATCTTTTTTATTTTAGAATTTTTATATGTGGCAATAGATCTCTGTCGTCACAACATTTGGCAGATTATCATAGCCCACATGTAACCTACTCACTGTAATATCTTGCGGATACATCTCTCTAAGTCTCCTCACCACCTCCTCCTCCACCAATATAGCCTTCTCACCTTCTTCAAACATATCTGGATCTAATTTTACTGTTATTACTCCTTTTATATTTGATATCTTCTCCATTTCTATATCTTTTTTATAGTAAATTAACGTTCGGTAGTTTCTTCTTTTCGGTCTTTCAAATATCATTGCTTCATAAATCTTCTCTTGTACTTTATTCTCCCACTCGTCACGTTTCACCTTTTTTCTCCGAGTCTCTTACATTTGTATACTCTGGTTCTTGGGTTCGATTCCCACTTGTTTCCTCTAAGGTTTCCCTTTCCTCCGCTGCTGTCTTCTTTTTCCCTTTCTTTTTTTTCGTTTTTTTTTTGGCGGCGATTCAATCCGCGTTCGCTTTCTCTCTGTTGCTGTTTCTTCTGCGTTTTTCTCCTGTTCCTCTCTTTCTTCTTCCACCTATTTCTCTTCTTCCACCTTATTTTTTCTTCTTCCGCTGTTACCTCTTCACTGACCTCTGCTTCCTCTATCTCTCTTAGGGGGCACACAGCCTTCATGTATCCCCTACTTCTGCATTTGTAGCATACAGGTGGCCTCCCCTCCACCACGACCCTCAGTCGGGTATCATCGCGGAGTACCAACTCCTCCGCGATTTTGTGCAGGTCTGGCAGGGTTATATGGGTTAAAGCTTCTAACCCAAAACCCCACCAGTTGATCTCTTTAGATTTCTCCACTTTCACAATCTCCACCTCGTCTTTGCAATAAAAAATTACTGCTACGACTAACCATTCGGCATCTATCTCAGGGGGGTATTCTTCCTACCCTTATTCTCGCTGCTCTTCGGCCGCAGTATACAGGTAAATGTGCCCACTTATCTGTCCTTAGGGGTACTTCTTTGCGTCTTCTTCGTTCTTAAAATGCACCACCACTGTACCATATTTCTTACTTCGCGCGTGAAAAGTTGTTACGTCGTTAATTTCACATAGGCATTCTTCAATATCGTCCACCTCGGCTATCTCAATCCTTTTTGTATTCACATTTAACGTCTTACAAGTTATTATTTTCTTCTCTACTCTTTCTGCGGCTTCCTTAGGTGGAGTAACCCGAAGGCAGTCTCCCTCTTGGATCTTTTTTTAAAACGGGGGCCACATTTTTCATTAACGAAACACTTTGAAACTTGGAACACTGGTAGAATGTGTCATATAAAACATCTTTTTCTCTTAGTCTTCTTTAAAAAAAAAGAAATCCATAAATTATTCCATGTTAAAGTTGTCGTATTTCTGTAATTTCAACCAATCACTGACGTCCATTCAGCCGATATACATTAAGTGCCGACTACATAAACAAACGATTCTGAAACAATTAATCCTAACCCTAACCCTAACTCTAACCCTAACCCTAACCCTAGGGTTAGGGTTAGGGTTAGGGTTAGGGTTAGGGTTAAAGCAAATTTAAAATGAAAAAAGCAAATAAAACGAAGAATCGTTTGTTTATGTAGTCGGCACTTAATGTATATCGACTGAATGGACGTCAGTGATTGGTTGAAATTATCGAAATAAGACAATTTTTTACATGAAATAAATTCGAATACAAAAATATTTTTCTGTTCTATAACACAAAATAGATAAGTATACGAAGTTTGAAAGTCTTTCCGTACCAAAAACACTACGTAAAACATTAATGAAAAATGTGGCCCCCGTTTTAAAAAAGATCCTCCCTCTTTCTTGATAAATTCAAAATGTTTCTTTAACTTTTTCATTTCAATTCTTATCTTTTTCATTACAATAGCGTCGGATGACCGGCTTTTGCTCGCCGCCGCCACGTAGCTAGTAGTCTGCATACCCACACACTAGGTATAAAAACAATTCACAATTTTCAACAAAAATTAACAACAGCAAGAAGTTCAACAATTCTCAGCAACAATTTGCAACAACAGTATTCAATAACAATTAACTCACAATGTCTCCGTTCTCACACACAAATCCAACTCGAAATCACCAACTCAACTCGAAATTTTCGGGTTTACTCTGCTCTTCTCTTTATTTTGGCACTACGGCCACTACATAGAGGGGGACATGACAAGGACAGACAATACAGTACAAAACGTGGGGTACATTTAACGAATGATGGCACGAATTATTTAAATTAAAAGATGAAATGTCTTACGAGACCCCCAAAGCTCGCAGTTTCATCTAACTGTTCTCTTATACAGTCTTTATACAGTTTATGATCGTTTTTATTTTACAATTTTTATATGTGGCAATAGATCTTCTGTCGTCACAACGTTTGGCAGATTATCATAGCCCACATATAACCTACTCGCAGTTTTTTGTGTGTCCCACAAGAGGAGTCGATGCTAGATGTATCGAAACAATTGTCGTGATTAATAATATATTCTCGTATATTCCATCTTCTATCTTTCATTTGTTAAATATATATATATATATATATATATATATATATATATATATATATATATATATATATATATATATGCGTGTGTGTGTGTATGTATATGTACGTGCATATGTATATACAAATATATATGAGTAAGTGTGTGTATGTGTATATATGTATACGTATGTACATGTATACGCGCGTGCGTGTCACTGTGTAAA
>NC_142937.1:53014610-53047110 GCF_046866305.1 Octopus bimaculoides | reverse complement strand
TAAAAAAAGACATCAGAACCGGAAGTAATTTTACATTGATAAACAGAGTTTCTAGTATTACAATTACTGCTAAGGAAACGAATACGATTCGAATTTATATCAGAAATATTAATATTGTTGTTATTATTGTTCAAAGAATGGTTAAGGTTAATAATATCAATGTTATTATTTTCATTAAGTGGATTTGTAATTAATAACTTATTGTTATGTGAAGAGATGATTTGTGAAAGGTTTTTGGTGTTTGAAAACCCTATTCTAATTCCGTGCGAATTAATAATGGAATGGTATCTTGAATTTTTTTAGGAAATCCTTATCTATAGCTTCACGAAACTGGGAAGGGAGGTTGGATTTGATCTGCTTATCATATGGAATTATCAACCAAACTGTTTTACTAGGACCCACCTTGTTATTAGGTTAATTATCTAAAAGTCCTAGACTTATTTTTATTACGCACAAAGGGACATAAAGTACGGTTATATCCCTTACGCTACAAAATTCGATTTAGTGTTGTTATTCGAACTAAAATTTATATTGTTATTACCGTTATGACATGTTTTCATGTCCTGATTAATAGAGGTAGAATTAATGTTAAAAGGGTTAATATAGGTAATTTTTTCTTTATAGCCTGTCTTAAGCAAGCTAGAGTTATAAAATTCGGCTTTATTGTTGAAGGTATCAACATTTGCAGATAATCTAGAAAGTCTAAGTGAAATATCTCTGATTACATTCCTTGTAATAGCCTTTGAATGATTACTGAAAGGGTTAATATATTCTAAATTAGTTGAGGATTTGTGGTATGGGAAATATGAATCATTATATAAGTTAAGGGTAATATCCAAAAAGTTGGCTTTAGTTATATCCTTTGTAATTTTTGGTTAGAAACATTTTGAAGGTAGAGTAGACAATCATCACGATATAAACCTACATTGATGTTTGGGAATTGGTCATAAAGGATATATATATACCGACCAAATCAGCCAATTGTGCTGAGTCAGAACTTCTCATCGTGACATTAAAACTGTCAGGCTTATCTTACGGACCCACAGCTTGTTTTGAAATTTAATGATTGATTTTCTGGCAGCTAACACCACATTTATTTTATCCCGGGTGAGACCTGCTTTGTTCTGTGCGATTCAGAGTGCTTTGTTGATTACAATTGGGTTAACAAAGGAATAGTAACTAGAAATGACGAACTGGATAAACTTAGTGCACTTCTTGTTATTAATAGAATTAAACCAGTCGACCACTTGGAACGAATTAGACCATAAATTAAGCTTTGATTTTTTAAGTAAAGAAGGAATGTATTTATTCAGAATATTTTTGCTAAGTACACCGATATCAAAGCTAGAAGGACAAATAAGTTGTAAGGTTTGGGTCATTAAAGAAATTTGGTTTGTGGTCTTTTAAAATAAAACGAGATTGTTTGGGATCAAGAGGTTCAGTCTTCATCTGTAAGTCATATTTCTCCATAATTTTCTTAGCCTCAAGATTGCCTTTCCTGATAGCGCTTTTCCCTGTAATCGTATATTTTTTTTTGTATTTCTTTCCTAAGCAATTCTAGGTAGTAATCCTCGGTAAGTCTCTATATGTTTCCTGTTTTATCCGATTGAACCAGTACCCCATCGATGTTGTGAATTTCTTTGGTGATATTGTGAAGATACCTCAGATGTTTATTCCTTAAGGATAAACGATGGAATTTCACATTCCTCACGATAGACCAGAGATCGTCTTAGAACTGTTTCAATCTTGGGTTAGATAGAGGATTTTTGTTAACAAATTTAAACAATTTGCTGAACTCAGAAGTTAGATCCTTAGAAGGTTGTTTAATGTCTTTATTGTCGAAGAAGAACGCAAACCATCTAATACGGTGAATAAAGGAGTCTGTCTTACTAATGAGTTGCTTAAGAAAACCTTCCTTGGGGGAATGGGTATATCATGAAGAGATGCGTTTATGTCAAAGAACTCCATATGTGGCAACTATTTTATTTGCACGTTATATGGAAATCTGGTTGAAGTGTATATAAATGTATGTGCATTTTTTCAATGTCTACAAATTAACATGAAAAAATAAAAAAAATAGTTACCAGGGTAGCAAAAATTCTCACTAGTGTCAAGGATATTACAGCCTACTTGTTCCGGAGTCTAATTAATTCCAAGTACAAAAACGCAAAACTCTTCATGAAATAAAAATTAGATTTTTCGTCCACTGGTATGAATAATTACGACCAACAAAAATATACAAAGACCTTTCATGCCCCAGATGGGAACGAATAATAGAATGAAAGATAACTAGAACGCCAGATATTCAAAGCCATGAATATATATATATATATTACTACCTAGAATTGCTTAGGAAAGAAATACAAATATATATATATATATATTGCTTATATATATATATATATATATATATAAAGAAAAAATAACAGACGATGGTTAAATGTCAGTTCATTACAACTGTTTCTTACGCATTTGTTTATTTGATGAGTGAGTACATTCTATCATAGTAAAAAAAAACATATTCATTAGATGATCCATATAATTTCAAAACAATAGAAGGATAAGCCGAAGCTGGCCTTGAATGGGAGAAAGCAAAACCATAAACAGGTGGAAGTGTATAAGAAATTTAGTTAGTGAGTTGGGGTGAGATGAGATTTATGGCTACCAACATAGCTAGTGGCCGGTCAGTATGTAACCCGGAGACAATTAAGTGGTTCGTTATCGACGACTAAAGGTGAAGTGTTGGTAATGATATGTATATTTTTTAATGTTTCACTGTTATTCGTTTTATCACCCTGAGATTAGAGAGATGAATAGCTAGAAGTGAAAACAAGATAAAGGAAATAGAGGCAATTAGAGACAGATATAAGGGCAGCTTGCCCTTGTTAAAGATCAAGATCCGAAAAGAGGCAGGGAGAGATATCTTTCAGAATTTAGGGTAAACCAGGAGATGGTGGCTATGGAGGGGATGCTTTGATTCGAACTTAGATGATTAGGTCTAATATTTGTAGAATGGTAGTATCTTGCGCGAATGTTTTATCCTGGTAAAGGAATATAAGATAGGAGGTTGAATATAAATACAAATATAGTATAGGGGATACACAGATATGCTTGTGGGTGGAAGAAGTATGTACCTGAAATAGAATTGTTTTTATTATAATTAGGAGTAGTGTGTACGGAAAAAAACGGATAGTATTATTAGTGTACTACCCTTCATTTGTGAAGGCACATGGTTCAGTGGTTAGAGTATCGGGCTCACAGTCATAAGGTGGTGCGTTCGATTCTCGGACTGGGCTGTGTGTTGTATTCTTGAGCAAGACACTTTATTTCATGTTTGCTTCAGTTTACTCAGCTGTAGAAATGAGTTGCAAGGTCACTGGTGCCAAGCTGTATCGGCTTTTGTCTTTCCCTTGGATAACATCAGTGATGTGTAGAGAGAAGGCTGGTATGCATGAGCGACTGCTGGTCTTCCACACATAACTTTACTCGGACTTGTGCCTCGGAAGAGAATTTTCTAGGTGCAATACCATGCAAATTTATGACCGAAGGGGTCTTTACTCTTTACTCTTCATTTACATTATAAAGATCGAATAATAGAAAATACGAAACATATAACAACAGAAAGAAGAAAGAGTACCAGATCAGTCAGCGTAGTAAGCAACGGGGGTGTCCAGTTATTTATTAGTTAACTTTTTAGTTTGTTTAATGGTTGTCGTGAATATTATTAGTTAATATTAATGTATACATAGTTATTATATTAGCTAAAAGTGGCGATTTGATTGCTTTCTTTGTCAGTCATGGTATAAGTGCTTCATCATGACTAAGTGTCGTTTTTACTCTTATTTCTAGCAATGCTCGTGCTTACTAGTACTCTTAGTCACTTTAGTGACGTTTATACATACATACATACATACATACATACATGCATGCATGCATGCATACACACATGCATACGCATGTACACAGATGCATACGCGCACACATGTACACGCACATACATACATACATACATACACATGTACATATATATCATGAACTAACTATTACTTTCTCAGATGCAGCACAGAATTTTGTCAGTGAACAGGTCGCGGTCTCAAAGTGACGAAAATATTTTGACAAATTAAATTTAAATGTTGAAGTGAATCTAATGGCTTATAAACACCTTCCACGCTGCAATTGTTTTCGTTCCAGCACACGATCTCAGATCAGGTCACTTGCTATGCAAGTGCATCTCCGTAATATATATATATATATATATATAACAAATGAAAGAGAGAAGATTGAATATACGAGAATTTATTATTAATCACGACAATTGTTTCGACACATCTGGCATCGATTCCTCTTGGGTGGGACACTCAACAACTGGTTTAGGAGTATCCGGTGGTACAGATGTATCTCGTCGGGTGATAAACAAATAAAAACAACTCGTTAAAATGACTCTTCCACAATGTAACTTTCCGTTTTATAGAGAGAAAAACAGCCAGACGGAGGAAAAATCTTCATATATATAGATCAAAAATAAAATTGCAGATGACAAAAAGAGAAACGAACATGTAATCCACTGAGAAAAGTATTGAAAATAACCGCTAACAGATATTGATGTATAAACACCCTCGGGCAAGCTGCATGGCACGAGTACACACGCTCATACAAGCATCAGCAAAAATGTGAGCATACGCACACGCGAGGTTTGGTGCACTCATGATCACAAAGCGAGTTAGCTATTTACTTGATGTTTATGTGTGTGTGTGTGTGTGTGTGTGTGTGTGTGTATACAAACATATATATTGATGATAAGGAGGGAGTTGGTATGG
The DNA here is from genome assembly GCF_046866305.1 of Octopus bimaculoides. Lineage (NCBI taxonomy): Eukaryota > Metazoa > Mollusca > Cephalopoda > Octopoda > Octopodidae > Octopus > Octopus bimaculoides. Next base: position 53,042,293 of record NC_142937.1, on the reverse strand, counting down.
CTTTATAGAGCATACTCGCGTTTTATGAAAGTGGTAAAATAATTACATAACAGTTGTAGAAACATTATGCAAGTATGCTCTCACCTTATCAGTGTCTAGCAGTAAGTGTTTATTGCGGGGCGTTTTACGCTGAGTTTTATCTTAGCTAGAGTCAACCTTTGACACACATACGCGCGCGCATAGAGGAAAGTATTATTCTTTTCTACTCTAGGCACAAGGCCCGAAATTTTGGGTGAAGGGGCCAGTCGATTAGATCGACCCAGTACGCAACTGGTACTTAATTTATCGACCTCGAAAGGATGAAAGGCTAAGTTGACCTCAGCGGAATCTGAACTCAGAACATAAAGACAGACAAAACACCGCTAAGAATTTCGTCCAGCGAGCTAATGTTTCTGCCAGCTCGCCGCCTTTAGAAGAAAGTATTAATAAACACAAATACAATGAGGTCCTGAAGCATGCATGCTTACGCACTAAGAATGTTGTAGGTAAAACCGTGGTTTCCTAGTTAACTTGTCAGTCTTATGCTGAATTACATGCACACACCTCCTCACACACGCACGTACGCACATACACACACAGACACAGACACAAACGTATATATATACCTGTACAGATTCGCATATGTACGTACAATTTCTACACGAACACATATACCTGCATAAGCTTGTCCTTATATGTGTGCATACAAAGATATCGGCAAATGCAAATACTCTCAACACAAGAAAACACTGTTACATATGCTCATTAATCTACAGTCCTACAGATACCAATATCAAAAAATAATGGTTAAATATATGTCATACGAAAAATACCTTCTACATTCAAGGACACAGAACTATAACTGTCATACTCAGAATATATGCTCCATCAGATTTCAATTGCTTAGCAAGCAGTATAACTTTCACTTACGCCGTGTTAAATCACCAATTTTCTAAAAGTAATATTAGAGGAAACTAGTGTTTGAAGTTTGGAGTAGCTGAATTAGAGAATTTGATTGCCTTTGACAGTCTCTTTTGTGAAATGTTCCCTTGTTAGTTAGTTTGAAGTAGATTTTATCTACCGCTGTTTAACAATTGATTTGAAACAAGTAGAGTTTCTACCCCTATTCGTTTCGTCATTCTATTATTGGCACACAACTGCAGTTCTATGAGTTTTACTTTCTTTATAAATATGCAAGTGGTTGAACCAGGCAATGTTTCTACTGCTATTCCTTTCGCAATTCTACACGTGTATACTTCTGACTTTCATCTTCATTGTAGTATGTTTCTGTGAATGTTTTTTTCTGTTACTCCAGAGTTTAACGAGTCTAATATACGTTTATGACTCAAAAGTTTTCTTCTGATGGCTTTAGTATTTGTTGATGCAACTTAGTATTTTGCTTGGAGCACGAAAGAGGTTGTGCAATGAATTAATACAATGTCTAGAAAATTGACGATAAATGTTTTCTTTTCCGTCACAATAGAAAGTCCGTAGCTTTGACAGAAGCTGAACCGTCATCACTGTACAATTCCTCAATCTGCAGGCAACCATTCACAGAATGAGGCTTTGGCAAGAATCGAAATCATTTTGAGAAGAGGAAAAACAAAATGCTTAAAAATCCATTATAATAGACTTTATCAAAGTTTTTCCAGCTATGATTTTACTACATTTTCATACCTATTAATTCGTTTACTGAAACACCTCATAGGTCCAACAAAACCTGACCTCCTCTACCCTCACAAGATTGAATTAGAGCGAGACAAAGGCATGCGCTAAACACTACAACTGTCACAATAAGAAGGTATGTCAACTCTAATTTCTTAGCAACACCTTGTCTATAAATGCTCCATCAGTTTTATAAATGCACACACGCACACACACACACACACACACACACACACACACACACACACACACACACACACACACACACACACACACACACACAGAGGAATACAGACCAAAACACATAAATATAAAATACACATCTACCAACATACCATTATTACATACACACGCATGCACACACGCATATATATGGATGTGTGTAAGTACGTAGGTGACTGTGAATATTACCATTAGGAATGATTCGATAGCTTGACCTACTCAGCCTCACAACAAAATGTGGAGCCAATGAGTGAGTCTACTGGGAGGCTTGTTCCACAAGAAATAAGTCATATCTCCCTACATGTTTACATTATTAAATAAAAGACATGAGTCTTACAAAAACATGGTAGTCATGACAAGAACTTTTGTCATCATAGGTTTTCTTGGCCAGAATTGTCTTGGGGCTGAACAGCAACCACCAAAATGTTTTATCTTTTCTTCATAACCAAAACGCTATTTTTTTTATATTTGTGTAGCATTTCTAGATCTGTTATTTCTCGGTTCTAGTTCCTTGCTTAAAGTATTTTTATTCCAAAATTTGTGATAGTTTTCAAATGAAAAAGCGTCAGATATTAACTTTAAACAATTTCAATTTAACCTCAACATGGTAGCTTTCAGAATTCTTTTGTGTTGCGTCCTTTTAACGCAAATGATTTGGAAAGCATTCCATTAAGAAAATGCACGCCAAAAGTGTTGGTTATATATTATGGGAATCCAATTCATTAAGAATAATCCAGTTGTTGAAATGATTTCGTGCCAAGAACCAGACTAACCTTTGGAGAAACCTTACAAATTTACCATTCTTCACATGCAATAAAAGCAGATACGAAAAGAAATTACTGAAACATTGAATACTGGTATCCCAGTCTGGTACAAATTGCATGATGTCATCTAAAGAAAGGTGATTACAATACTTATGAAAGGTCAAACTAGTTATATGAAAATATAATTATTTAATAATTTCCATTGTAATAGGTTGGCGAGGATAAAATGTTTGAATGGTAGACAAAATATCGTGTGATGTTCAGTTGCAACTCCTTTATGGTCTGAGTTGAAATCAAGTCTATTATTCTTCTGGCGGCAACAAATAAGTGCAAGTAAAATACTGAAGTCAATTTAACAGATTGTACATCCCCACAAATATGTTTCACTATTAGAAATCATTATTATTATTATTTCAAACACTTTTTATATCTCACCTCTATGATGGAATTTAGTCTGGTTTACTTTTGGATAACAAATCAACACCTTTGACCCCAACCATCCAAGAACGTTCTAATGATCTACATCGTTTCTACTAAGCAAGCCAGTTTCATGTATTCTATGTGCTTCTGCAAGCCAAACTTTTCTCTTCCCTGTTGTTTCTAAGGCTCCAGTGACAATTGGTCGAACCTCAGTTTTCATTGTTTAGGTAGTCACTGATCTCGATTCTTTCACAATTCATGGTAGTATATTCTTGCGAATTGTTCATATCTTCCACTACACCACTTTTGCTTCTCGTATGCTAAGTATCTCCTGATATCCTTCTTTTAATAGCTTCTAACTCCAGTTCTGTTAAGCATCGATTCTTCCGTATTACTCTTGCTTGGTCACATAATCTCTGTTCAGTAATTTCAAATAGATCCATTGCCTTCCATTCTCTGTCCATTCGGTTTCTGTACCCTCTGGTAAGCATGTCTTTTGCATCCACTGGGATGCTCCGGTAGTGGCGCTACTTAACCATCACGTTTACTTGTTTACTCCTCTAATGTCTCGTAGCATGGCTAGTAGTGAATGGATTACGACCAAGTCCACTCTGCTGCAGAATAGGGACCTGCTGGGTGCGGCACCTTCACCTTTGGGTCCAGTTCCGTTCACATCGTTATCGTTAGCTATTTTGCTGAGAATTTTCACTCACAAATGAGGTGTATTTTAAGGTACCACTAAACAGTATTTTTATCAAGACACAATCTCTATGAAGGTAGCCCGCCAAGACGACAGAGGTCTTGCCCCCTTAGTCAAAGTGATCCTTCAAGGCTGCTTGCCATCCGAGGCTAACGAGTAATGCCTACACGGAGCACTGGCTATTTGAAGCGCTAGACAGTCGCTTTTTCCTCCCACTTCTGTTTGTTCGGCGAAATTATTATTATTATTATTCAGTAGTTTTATTTTTATAACGTGCTTTCACTTCACTACCGAGCGCAGCTCTGTGCGCCTTGGGTATGTGCTGTGGTTTGCTGTGGTGCTCTTATGTTTACTGTATTGAAAGTGTTTTGCGTAGAATGTGTGCAGTACCCAGTAGTGCAATTTTCTGTATGTTATATATATTTGTAAGTCCTGCTATTTTTGTTATGTATTTGTCTGAATATTTTTTTATTATACCTAAGGCACCTACTATGATAGGAATTGTTTCTGTTTTTAGATTCCACATTCGAGTTACCTCTATTTCCAGGTCTTTGTATTTTGAAAGTTTTTCCATTTCTTTTAGGGAAACGTTGTTATCTGCTGGTATTGATACATCAATTAGAAAGCATTTTTTTTCTTCATGATCTTTGACAACTATATCTGGTCTATTGGCCTTAATTTCTCTATCTGTGTGTATTGGCATATTCCAGAGTATGGTTGCTTTCTCATTTTCTGTGACCTTTTCTGGCGTGTGTTTATACCATCTTTTTTCTGTTGTTATTCCATAGTGTTGGCATAGCTTCCAGTGTATATAGGTCCCAGCTCTGTCGTGTCTGTGAATATATTCCTTCTTAGCCAGGACTGGGCAGCCAGAGATAATATGATTTATTGTTTCTTGTCCATCTCCACATATTCTACAGTTACTTGTTATGTTTCTTTTCATTATATGTTTTTGGTAATTTCTGGTGGGGAGGCTTTGGTCTTGTGCAGCAATTAAAAATCCTTCAGTCTCTGCTTTGAGTCCTGAGCTTCTCAGCCATTGCTGGGATTTTTCTCTGTCTATTTCTTTCGCATTTAGTTTAGCCCAGTATTTACCATGTAGGGGCTTTTCTTGCCATCGTTTTATCATGGTCCGTTGCTGTTCTAGTTTTAGTTTGGATTTCATTTGTTTTATAGCTTTTGTTGTTTCTTCTTCTTCTTCTTCTTCATATTTGTTAGGTAGATTGATTTCTTGTTTGTATTTGTCAGCTTCCTTAAATACTGAAAACAGTTTTTTGTTTTGCTCGTGTTTTGTGGCTATTTGTATTAGTTTCCCTTGCCTCTGGAGTAGGTATTTTTGCAGTCCTATGGTGGTTATTTTATAATAGTTTTCTAGCTGTATAAGACCCCTGTCACCTTCTGTGCGTTGTATATATAGCCTTTCTATGTCAGATTTTGGGTGGTGCATCCTATATCCTGTCATTATTTTTCTTGTTTTCCTGTCTATTTTACATAGTTCGTTTAGTGTCCAGTTAAGGATGTTGTAGCTGTAGCTTATAACTGGGACAGCTAAAGTGTTGATACCCATTATCTTGTTTTTAGCATTGAGCTCTGTTTTTAGTATTGATCTAACTCGTCTATAGTACTCTTTCTTTATTTTTTCTTTCATTTGTGTATGTTGTATCCTATCTAGTTCATTGACTCCTAAATACTTATATGGTTGGCTTTCGTCTAGTTCTCTTATTTCATTGGCTTTATCTAGTGTTATATTGCTACTTTTAACTAATTTTCCTCTTTTCAGGGTTGCTTTGGCACATTTTTCTAATCCGAATTTCATTTCATTTATTATTATTATTATTATTATTATTATTATTATTATTATTATTATTATTATTATTATTATTGCCTTGGCACAATGATGCAGCATAGTTTGTTTTCTTTCTCAATTAAGACTACGTCCGGCTTCCTATTCTCTATGTCATGGTTGCACTAAACCATGAAGTCCCATAGGATCTTTGCATTTCTATTTTCAACGATGCCTCCAGGTTTGTGGTCGTACCGATTTTTTGCTCTGTCAAGTCTATACTTGTTGCAAAGTGTCCAATGGACAAGCCTGGCTATATTGTCGTGGCATCTCTTATATCCCTTCTTAGTGGCGTACATTGGCTGGTAATATGTCATACGTTTACACCGTTTTGTCCACAGATTCTACACTTATCACTTTCTGCTGTGCTGTCTATTCTGTATTTTATGCGGTTTGTTCTTAGTGCTTGCTCTTGGGCAGCACAAATTAAAGCCTCCGTTTCCGCTTTTATATCACTTTTAGTCATCTACAGCCATATTCTTTCTCTGTCTGTCTTATCTTCAACATTCCTATGAAATTGACCATGCATTCTTTTCTTTACCCACCTATTTTCAGTTTCATTCGTTTTCAATTTCTTGTACAGTGCTTTATCTTTGCAATCTTTCATCCTACACAAGCCTGACTTTCTTACTTCTAATAATAGCGGTTCTGTGGCATTTTTTACATACCATACTATGTTGTTTTCTTCTGCTCTAATGCTGTGTTCGCATCCAATAAGTTCTCTTTCCCCTCTTTTTCTTGGTACATACAGTCTGTCTGTGTCACTTTTGTGGTGGAGTGACCCATATCTAGTTAGGAACTTCCTTGTCTTTCTGTCTAAGCTGTTTAGATAATCTACTGTGGTTACCCCTGCTACCTATTTAAGGAGTGAAACCGCCCAGGTGTTGATAGCTTCGATCTTATTCCGTCCATTTAATTTCGACTTAAGGATCTGTCTCAGTCTGCGCAAGTACGCCACCTTAAATTTTTCTGTCATTTCTTTCTCTATCATTTTATCCATTTCCTAAATCCCCAAGTATTTACAGTCCATCTCTTCTATCTGCTTCATAACCTCCCCCGACGGTATCGTTAGCCCGTCCATACATTTGATTTTGCCTCTCTTCAAGACTAACACACCACACTTTCTCAGTCCGAACTCCATTCTGATTTCAGCGCTGAAGTTATATACCTTATCAAAGAGGGAACTGACTTGGGTTTCATTTTTACCATAAAGTTTGAGGTCTTCCATGAATAACAGATGGTTAACTTTTTGTTGGCGGCTTTTGAATACATACCCAGCTTTTGCTTTCCTCAGAATCATTGTTAATGGTATCAAGCACAGTACAAAGATCAGTGGGGACAGGCAGTCCCCTTGGAAGATGCCCCTCCCAATTTCTATTGTCCCTAAACTTCTTCCGTATGCTGTCAAGTCCGTCCTCCAATTCGTCATGCTTTTTCCAAGCAATCGCTCAACATTCGATGCAATACCAAATAGGTTCATACACTCCATAATCCAAGAACGTGGGATCATATCGTACGCCTTACGAAAGTCCATCCATGACATGGCTAAGTTACTTTTCCTCTTCTTGCAGTCTCTAAGTACAGTTTTGTCTATCAGCAGATTTGTTTATCATAAGTACAGTTTTGTCTATCCTTGGCGCCTCTGCACTTACGCTTGCAACCCTTCTGCTCATGTGGCAAGAATTCTTTTTTTCCAGATGTTCGTACATTCACTCTGCGAGTATTCCAGTCAATAACTTCCACATAAGTGGCAAACAGGATATCGGCCTATAATTGTCTACCGTATTGCCTTTTTCAATGTTTTTCAGTGTTACTTGGTCGGCATTTAACAAGGTGTTGAGTTGTGCAGCTATTCGTGCATGACATTCACCAAATCTCTTGATCCAGTAGCCTTGAACTCCGTCTGGTCCTAGGGCCTTCCAGTTGCTCATCTTTTTGCTGATTTCCTTCACTTCCCTAACTGAAATGACTAGTTGTGCCTGTTTTGGACAGACTACTGTTTGTTTCAATTCTTGCAACCATTCAGCATCATTTTGTGCTCCTTGTCTTTACTCCAGATGTCACTCCAGTACCTTTGACTTTCAATGTTATCTAGTAGCAATTTTTCATTCGTACACTCTCCATTTATTTCTTTATAAAATCTCTTCTGTTCTACTTTGAATAACCTATTCTGGTAGTAACCCTTCATTCTTTGGTCGTATCTTAAAATCTTTGCAACGAGGCGCTGTTTCAGTTCCTCCACTACTACTTTCAGGCCCTTTCTTTCAATATTATACTCCCTTTTCAGCGCCCTGTATTTTTGTTCGCTTTTAAGCTCCCCTTTCTCTTTTCGGTCTAACACAGATTTCCTACGAGTGCATGTCTAACCCTGTCTGGATTCTTCTTTTCGACCATGGATCTTTTTTGTCACTCCCATTATATTTCTTTTTCTTGTCATCAACACCCATGTTTTCTGGTACAACAATACTTGCTGCCTTGATTAAATTATTTGTTTCTGTGATGTTGTTTGTTCTGATGTATTTCAGAATTTCATTGACATTTTTCGTTTCTTGGTTCAATTTCCATCGAACAACCTTTTTAAGGTTGCAAATAATGTCGCTATCGTTCCCCTGTAGTCTAACCTTTATTCTGTCGTAGATTGACTTTTGTTCATCTGTCATATCGCCATTAGTTTTATTGTCTTCTGTTATATCATCTATATATCTCTCATCAAGTAAACTACCACTGCTTCTTTCCTGCGCTATGAGATTACTCTTATTAGTAAGAACTGTATTTTCATTGTTATCTCTGCTGCTATTTTCCATGACGCGTCTTTTGATAGCTTCGAGCTCTACTTCTGTTAATCAACAATTTTTTCTTATTGATCTAGCTTGATCACATAGACTCTGTTCCGTGAGTTGAAACAATCCCTTTTCTCTCCAATGATCATACATGCGTTGCCGGTAACCCCAAATTTGAGCACCATTTTCATCTACCGGGCTGCTCAGGTAGTAACACTCCATTACCACAGCATTAATTTGCTTGCTCCATCTACGCCTTGTGTGGTGGTTCCTTTCTGGATATCGACAGACTGGAGTCGGACCAGAATCTCCGAGCCTATCGGGTGTAACAGAGTCACCATCATTGGCTACAGTTTCATTACCACCGTTATTCACAATATTCTGTGTTTTCATTGTCACTCATATGAGGTAGTGATTATCAGGTTGCACATTTACCAATGTTTTTATTGTGACAACATCACAAGATGTATCATTAATCAGCCCATGAGGCTCCACTCGTTTCCTTTCATCATCATCATCATCATCATCATCATCATCATCATTATCATCATCATCATCATTGTTATTATTATGTTGTTTTCTTTTCTTCTTTCTTCAAATTTTCTTCCATTTCTCGCCGAGTGTTTTCCGTACACCTAGGGCAGAGAAACTCGTTGTATGCATTCCCAGTTTACACACGCAAATTCACAGGTAAAACATGTATTTAAGAAAAAAAAAATTCATGAATGGATGTTGTTTTCACAGCGATAATGCTCTTCTCAGTACATGAGTCGTTCCAGTTAGCACGAATTTTTGCACTTCCAGTAGGGATGGTAAGCCTGGTATCATTTTCAAATAGGTTTCAGTACCTTTTTTTTTTATCATTCCTAGAGATCCTACAATCACTGGTATGGTAGTCGCCTTGAGGTGCCACATTTTTTCAATTTCTATTAGCAAGTCTTTATATTTACTGATCTTGTCAAATTCTTTCGCCGCCATATTATGATCAGAGGGAATACTCATGTCAATTAATAAACACGTCTTCTTTGTCTGATCTTTTATAATAATATCCGGTTTATTAGCTTTTATAGTCTTGTCGGTATGTACGGGGAAGTCCCAGAGAATCGATACATTTTCTCCCTCAGTCACAGCTTCAGGATGGTGTTTATGCCATTTGTCAGCGGTTTTGATTTTATAATGCTGACATATTGTCCAGAGTAAATACTGGCCAACTCTGTCATGTCTTGCTTTATATTCTACAGGTGCTAAGACTTATTATTAACAGAGCTGCAATCCAGAATCAAACGTAGACCGAGAAAGGGCGCTTGTCACCTCGAGTGCCGCCAAGCTCTCACCGCCCTCAGTCAGGCGGGCAGTGCGATCGGTAGTAGCTCCACTCTAGCGTTCTATAGAGGGTTAGTGGGAGAAAAGTGCGACGACGTTCTCGGGGAAACTCTAGGCGTCGAGGATAATCAGCTAAACATTCTGTTCAGGATGACTTTCGGGCCGTTTGGATAATTTCCAAAGGTCCCTAGTGGCTGTAGCGAAAGAGGTGATATGGTGGACCCGTTTGAAAGGGCTAAAGACAGACACTTTCCTCTTTGGCCAAGGCCTCATCAACTTTTTCAAGTTCCACTTGAAAAGGAAGATGAGAGTAGAGAGGGAAGTGCTGTCTCATAGCAAATTCGTTGAAAGATGGGTGACTGTTGGAAGAATGGCCAGTATAAACGAACCAATTCTGAGAATACACCTGTAGAAAAAAAAAAGAATAAAAAAGGTAATGTAAAAGGAGAAAGGGCTCTATACCACTTTCTTATTTTTTCTGACCAGGGTCCCGTAGTTTTATGGGTTTTTCCACGTGTAACCTTTCCTTTTTCGAAGCGCCTCCCCCTTTGGGAGTTCTATTTATTTATTTATCTATTTATTTATAATATCTTTCTCCGTTTTCTTCCTCTGTTTAGACGAACTTTCCTACCTTTTCGGACAAAATCTTTTGTAACCTTCGTCCTGTCTTTGTCCTTACATGTTTTTAATTGATATTAGCCCTTGTGACCAATAAAACGAATTAATTATTATTATTAGCAGCGAAGTTGGCCCTCGACCAACACTTTGATGCCAAGCATGAAGGCTGCGTTGTCAGAGCTAAAGCACTTTCGGTAAGCGGGGAGGGGACTAAGGCCGCTCGATGGGCCCGCGTGGTTGAGGCTAAGCGTGGCAACAGAGCGACCATTCGGTCTTTGGTGGACCAGAACGACTGCGAGATTTCGGGACCGAAGCAGATGTGTTCGACCTTTCAGCAGCACTTTGCTCAATTGTTCGGGACAAACGGTAGAACGGACGACGGAACAGATTTCGGTGTGTACCTAGACGGCCTGCCGCAACTCTCGACCAGCGAGGCCGAGTGCTGCGAAGGACCGATATCTGCCTGGGAAGTACGGGAAGCGATGAAAGGCTGCACGAGAGGTAGATCGCCGGGTTTGGATGGTCTGCCTTACGAGCTTTATACGTCAATGCCAGACTTGTTTGCGGGCGTCTTGGCAAACGTCTACTGCAACTGGCAACAAAACGGGAGAATTCCTGCTTTTGTTTGTCGAGGAGTGGTGGCTTTGCTAAGAAAGAACCCAAACAAGGGGGACATTATAGGGAACTTTAGGCCCATCACTCTGCTCAACACAGAGTTGAAGATCTTGGCCAAGGTGCTAGCCAAGAGATTGGCGCCTGTCGTGGGCAAACTGATCGGCAAGGCGCAGACATGCGCTGTGCCGACCAGGTCTATCCACGACAACCTCCATCTCATGCGCTACATCATAGAGAGAGTGGGTAACGAAGCTGGCGCGGGTGGGGCTTTGATCAATTTAGATCAGTCTAAAGCCTTCGATAGGGTCGACCATCGATACCTGGCAGCTGGTTTCGGTCCGGTCTTCCGCGGGTGGATAGCTGCTTTATACAGCGGCATCTGCTCGGTCATACGGGTGAACGGCCATCTATCGGAACCGTTCAACATCTCGCGTTCGGTTCGCCAAGGGTGTCCTCTCTCCTCCCTTCTGTATGTATTGACTCTCGAGCCATTACTGCGGAAGTTGGAGGCTTTGAGGGGCGTCCCGCGTGATCTGGGATGTGGAAGGAGCGTGTCTGCCTGTGCCGACGACGTTACCGTGATGGTGTCGAGCCACAGGCATATTGACCTGATTGGCGAGGCACTAAACGAGTATGAAGCGGTGACAGGTGCGAAAATTAACGCGGAAAAGTCAATGGGCTTGCAACTAGGCACCTGGAGGGGCAAGTCCATGCCGTCCAACAGCGTCGTAGGGCGCTGGACAGACGGACCCGTTAAATTGCTCGGGGTCTGCTTCGGTCCGGACCTCCAGTTGGAGAAAAACTGGGAAGAAGTGACGAACAGGGTGGCCAACCTCACCCAAAAATGGGCTGAGAGGAAGCTCTCCTTGAAAGGTCGAGCGGAGGTAGCAAATGCGTACATCGCATCCGTCATCTATTACCGTTTGACCGTCGTCCCTTGTCCCGACCGCTGGTTAACCAAGATAGTACGCTTGCTCTTCAAATTTTTGTGGAAGGGTCAGGTACCACTGGTCAGGCGCTCCATCTGCTGTCAACAGCCGCTGAACGGAGGCCTTGGCATGCAGTGGTTGCTGATGCGCAAACATGCGCTCAGGCTACGACATCTCAGGCGCTTCCTGGACGGTGAACAGGTGTGGTCGCCTTTCGTCAGACGCGATTTTCCGCAGTTCGTTTCTTTAACAGAGCTGCAATCCTGGATCAAACCTAGACCGAGAAAGGGCGCTTGGCACCTCGAGTGCCGCCAAGCTCTCACCGCCCTCAGTCAGGCGGGCAGTGCGATCGGTAGTAGATCCACTCTAGCGTTCTATAGAGGGTTAGTGGGAGAAAAGTGCGACGACGTTCTCGGGGAAACTCTAGGCGTCGAGGATAATCAGCTAAGCATTCTGTTCAGGAGAACTTTCGGGCCGGGGCCCTTGGGTAATTTCCAAAGGTCCCTCGCCTGGCAGTGCTACCGAGGTGCGCTACCTGTTCGAGATAAACTCTACCGACATGGAAGTGCCGTCAACTGGGCCTGCCCGAGGTGCACTCAGGACGACGAAACCGTTCTGCACGCACTCATCCAGTGCCCGAGCATTGCTGACCTGTGGGTCTATATCGAACAGCTACTGTCACGTGTAAGACGGATCCGGCTATCAGCTGGATCCATTGTGAGAATTGACCCGCCGACCTCCTTTAACCAGGAGGGCAAGGCAATTTTCCTATGCCTAGTGGCTGTAGCGAAAGAGGTGATATGGTGGACCCGTTTGAAAGGGTTAAAGACAGACACTTTCCTCTTTGGCCAAGGCCTCATCAACTTTTTCAAGTTCCACTTGAAAAGGAAGATGAGAGTAGAGAGGGAAGTGCTGTCTCATAGCAAATTCGTTGAAAGATGGGTGACTGTTGGAAAAATGGCCAGTATAAACGGACCAATTCTGAGAATACACCTGTCGAAAAAAAAAAGAATAAAAAGGTAATGTAAAAGAAAGGGCTCTATACCCCTTTCTTATTTTTTCTGACCAGGCTCCCGTGGTTTTATGGGTTTTTCCACGTGTAACCATTCCTTTTTCGAAGCGCCTCCCCCTTTGGGAGTTCTACTTATTTATTTATCTATTTATTTATCTATTTATTTATTTATATCTTTCTCCGTTTTCTTCCTCTGTTTAGACGAACTTTCCTACCTTTTCGGACTAAACCTTTTGTAACCTTCGTCCTGTCTTTGTCCTTATATGTCTTTAATTGATATTAGCCCTTGTGGCCAATAAAACGAATTAATTATTATTATTATTATTATTATTATTATTATTATTATTATTGTTCAAGCGGATGGACGTGTCTCCCGAAGCTCTGTAAGTTGTTGCCGTTTTTACCCGGAAATCTTTTGAAATCTGTTTTAAATTTTATATATTGTTGTAGCCAAGCCGACTAGGTTCTTGCGGAGCTAGTCGGTTAGGCGAGATTTCCCCCCATTTAGGGGTGAATTCTTCGGTTGAAAAACTTCCATTTTCACATTTCACACGTATCATATCTGAAAAAAATAACAAGCTCTTCTCTTCTCTCTGCATAGTGATGCAGAGAGAAGAGAACAGACAAAAAGAATGACGGGTCAAGTCTTTTTTTCACCTCGCCCAGTTAATGCCACAAAAGGCAAAATGTCAGTGAAAAGAGCAGCCAGCTGTTCTCTTCTCTCTGCATCACTCTCCGACAAAAAGAATGACAGGTCAAGTCACATTCCACCTCGCCCAACTGACGCCATAGTGGACAGTGTTCCTGATTCAGGTCTGTTTAACAGACTCTCTGCTGCTGACTTCCCAGCCCTCACCTCCACCATTGCTTCTACACCGGAGAGGGAGGAGGAAAAAAAGAACAAAGAAAACAAAGTAAACAACACGAGCAACAGTACCAAGACCACAACCAGTAGCCATTGTAACGGTTTCGCCTCCGCAGCTAAGCAGAGCTCAGAAGAAATCCAAGTGACAATGGCAGAAATAAAGAATGCCAAGGAATTGTTAAGAAGGGATGGCAATAATGTCTTCCTTAACATTCCACAAGCATTAATACAAGCATCGAAAAGAAAAACAATAGTATACAAGGTATTCAATACAAAATACCAAAGATGGAGAATGCTACTCCACAGAAATTGGAGAAAGCTCTAAAGCCCATATGGGGCCAAAAAAGCTTCGTAACCAAAGGGAAGCGCTTTGGAACAGTGGAAGTGCGCTTCCCAACGGAAGAGGATGCCATCCGGCACTCTACAACACCGTTAAAGGCGGAAGAATTATTACTCGTGCCGACATACCTTGGTCGACGTGTGACAGAAATAAAAATAAATCATGTGCCACCAGAACTGAACATCTGGCTAGTGGCAACTATGCTCTTCGACATTGAAGAGACTGCCACTATCCTAAAGGTGAACAGAGTAAAAGAAAAAAACTGGTTGGGCATGGAAATGCATCTCCTTGTTCGAATTGAACAAGATAGCATAAATACCATACCCGACGCCATAAACCTGCCGGATGGCAGTAAAATACACATTGCAGTAGAGGGGCGCAGACCAAAGTGCTACCTCTGCAGCAGTGAAAAACACCTAAAAAGAGACTGCCCCATCTACAAGCAAAGAATGGAGGCAGACAAAAACAGAAAATTGCAGCAACAACAACAACAACCAAAAGCCTCCACACCACCAACACCATCACCACCAGCACCACGAAAAGCGACACCACCATCTCCATCCATCACCAAACCAACACCAACACCAACACCAAGAACCTCCACACCAAAAAAGATAACAGAACCAGCAACAACAGAAATTGTAAAAGAATCTTCACCAGATCCGACAAACATTCCCTTTCCAAATCAGATCAGCTCGGATTGTGCGAACACTGATAGTGAAAAAGGGAAGTGGCAAACTGTACCACCAACAAAAAATCGAAAAAGAAAGACAAAAGAAACAATTGACAAAGAGGGGAGGCGCGAAAAAGGTGAGCTTCCCAACATCATCGGCAACAACAACACACACTCACAACAAATAGCAACACCTTCTCCACCGCAAACACCAGCACTCACACACACCACAAACGTAACAGCCATCAACACAAAATATGAACACTTATTAGACTTTTTAAAAAACAATACAAATGCAAACACCACAAACTTCATTATACCCATACACAACGCACCACCAGCACACATACTCACACTAAAAATAATCCAAGAAAACTATAATAAAATAAAAGAAAAGTTTCCGAATGATGTTGGGTCGCTAGGGAGAAGCTTCTCCCAGAGCCTTTATCAAAATTTAGTGGAGACACCCACACGAAAACATAGGGGAGCCACCCCACCAGAAAACAGTAAGTAGAGCCTTTTCTCCTCTAATACTTTCCTTTTTAAAAAAAAAACATGGTAATTCTCAGAATCGGAAGCATAAATGTGAGAGGCCTCGGGTCGCCTTGGAAACAAGGTCACCTGTTGAACGACCTGAGGTCTTACAGTGTAGATGTAGCAGCCATTAGCGAAACCAGGCTCTCCAACCCGCAGGAACTCGCAGCCCTTTTTGGCGGGTACGAGATTTTCCTATCTCCGTGTCGGCCGGGAGCGGGCGGTGGGGGTACTGCGGTGCTATTTCGGAAAGGCCTAGACTTGGAAATAAGGGCAGTCTTCCTGGATCCGGAAGGTAAGTTGGTGGTCCTGGACATCGATAGTAGTGATGGCGCTGCTTTCAGACTGCTGGCTGCCTACGCTCCGACAGGAGCAGGGCAGTCGGATTATTTCAAACGTCTGGAGGTTTTCCTAGTTACTTCTCGCACTTTAGTGCTAGTTGGGGACTGGAACGCTGTCCTAGACGAACGTATCGATAGGGTGGGTGCGGGAGCATCTAATAGGAAAGGGGGATGCAAGAGCCTCGCCAACCTTCTCAAACGCTTTCAGCTGTCCGACAGGTATCGACTAGACAACCCGAATGTGCCAATGTGGACTTGGACTAATCGCATCGGGTCGTCTAGATCGTACTTAGATAGATTTTTCTGTAGGCCAGCGGATAAGGATAGCATAGGGTGTCCACAATTCAACATAGTCGGCTACACGGACCACAAATTCGTGATCTGTACGGTCGACTTAGATAGGCTCCATAGACAAGGCCCCGGTTACTGGAAGCTAAACACGTCGACAACGGCGTGCAAAGCCTACAGAGACCGGATTAGTTTATTAGTTAAGAGCGCTTTAACCGGGGCAATCATCAACAACAACTGGTGGTTCGCCCTGAAGCGGGCAATTAGAGCAGAATCAATTAGGTTTAGTAAGGCTCTAGCTGTAGAACGTAAGAAAACAGAGCGGGATTTAGTTAACAAACTAGACGAGGCTCTTGGGACAGGCATCGCAACCGACGTGTTAGCAGCGAAGTTGGCCCTCGACCAACACTTTGATGCCAAGCATGAAGGCTGCGTTGTCAGAGCTAAAGCACTTTCGGTAAGCGGGGAGGGGACTAAGGACGCTCGATGCGCCCGCGTGGTTGAGGCTAAGCGTGGCGACAGAGCGACCATTCGGTCTTTGGTGGACCAGAACGACTGCGAGATTTCGGGACCGAAGCAGATGTGTTCGGCCTTTCAGCAGCACTTTGCTCAATTGTTCGGGACAAACGGTAGAACGGACGACGGAACAGATTTCGGTGTGTACCTAGACGGCCTGCCGCAACTCTCGACCAGCGAGGCCGAGTGCTGCGAAGGACCGATATCTGCCTGGGAAGTACGGGAAGCGATGAAAGGCTGCACGAGAGGTAGATCGCCGGGTTTGGATGGTCTGCCTTACGAGCTTTATACGTCAATGCCAGACTTGTTTGCGGGCGTCTTGGCAAACGTCTACTGCAACTGGCAACAAAACGGGAGAATTCCTGCTTTTGTTTGTCGGGGAGTGGTGGCTTTGCTAAGAAAGGACCCAAACAAGGGGGACATTATAGGGAACTTTAGGCCCATCACTCTGCTCAACACAGAGTTGAAGATCTTGGCCAAGGTGCTAGCCAAGAGATTGGCGCCTGTCGTGGGCAAACTGATCGGCAAGGCGCAGACATGCGCTGTGCCGACCAGGTCTATCCACGACAACCTCCATCTCATCTTTTTGCGACGGGGAGTAGAAAGCCATCCAGCCATTCCGAAATTTTGGCCGTACAGCATTCATATCCGCTGCAAATTGGGCGCATTGGAAGAAATCTTTCGAACTTTTTGTGTATTTTAGGGAGACCATAAAATATAGGTGTTCTTCTTTCAGACCTTAAAATCCTAGATTCAGCCTTACTAACGAAATTGTTTTCCTCCATTTCCAAAATTATTTTGTCAAATTCCTCTCTGAAATTGGGGTTTGGATCGACAGGTAATTTTTCATATGAAGTTTTGTCATTTAAAACTTCTTCACAAGCCGAAATATACTCACTTTTGTCCATAATGACGATAGCGCCTCCCTTATCCGCCATCTTAATAACAATAGAATCGTCATTAGCTAGACGTCGGAGTGCGTAACGTTGGGAATTTGTGAGGTTATTCCAGGATTTCTTTCCACTTGTTTTAAGGCTTTCTCTAATGCCTGCCTGACAAGATTCAAGAAATTCTAGTAGTGCTTGTGAACGTCCCTCCCGAACTTTATCTGGATACCAATTGGGATTCTTTTCAATCCAATTATGCCAGATTCGATCATCATTATTACTTTTAGGAAATATAGGGTTTTCTGCCGCCTCGTTACCAGTTTTCTCAAAAAATTTTGAAGAAGATTTGAAAGTGCACATTCTCAAAAAATATCCTGAATGTACCCCACTTTCACTTCTCAGAATGTATGAGGAGAAATATGTTTGCGGGTTATTGACATCACGCCCTGGAGGAATGAATAAGTTGACAGGAGAATATCATCAAATTTATACAAAACTGTTTGATTGAATATTCTTCTTTCTCTCTTTTTCTTTTCTTTTTCTGTCGTCTTCCTTTTTCGTTCTTTCTTTCTGCTTATTAAAAACTGACAAAAACTGATGATGTCATTCTATCAACGTATGGACGCTGGTTACTCACGTTCATAGTTTACGTTTGGTTTGTGAAATTTTGAATTTTCAATCACCTTTTGGTTTGAACTTGAGAAAGACAGACGTTCTGTCGAAACATTGTTAAAAAAATAAAACATCTAAAATCGCACTCTTCGTCTTGACTATTTACCTTCGTGAAGAGTTACGTCAATCCTTTTTTAAAATATAATAATAATAATAATAATAATAATAATAATAATAATAATAATAATAATAATAATAATCATAATCATAATAGTCAAGACGAAGAGCGTGATTCGATTATAATAGATATTTTATTGGTTGAACGATATTTCGACAGTAAGCCTGTCATTGTCGGGTTCAAAATAAGAAGTGATAACAATTCAAAATTATAGAAATTTAAATTTAATGTATGAACGAGAGCAACCAGCCTCCACACGTTGATGGAATGACATCATCAATCTTTAAGTTTCAATTTTATAACAGGCGAAAAGAAAAAAAAATAGAAAAAGAGACAGACAGAAAGAAAGAGGAAAGAAAAAATTAAAAAAGAATATTTAAACAGTTTCGTATAAATTTGACGATATTCACCTGTCATCTTATTCATTCCTCCAGGGCGTGATGTTAATAACACGCTAACACATTTCTCCTCTTGCAATTTTGAGAAGTGAAAGTGAAGCAGATTCAGAATATTTTCTGAGAATATGCACTTTCAAGTCTTTTTCAAAATTGCAGCCTTTTGAAGCAAAATGTTCAACAAGTTCTGTCGAACTACTGTTATTGTGCCTGACATCATATCTGGGCCCATTAAATCTTTTGTTTAATTGTTCTGTTGTACAACCAACATAAATCAATGTGTTTCGTGCATTCTGCCGCGTGCACCAAATGGGAATCTCTACATGTCCCACTTCCCTGTATAAATTATAACATTTCTGTTATGATTCCTGATGGAATTCACTTGACTCATGTTGTTGCACAATGAACGGGGCTTACCTCTCTTGCGGATGTTTTTCAAGGTACAGCGTGTAGATACTCCAATGTTCGTTTTCTTGGAGTCAGAAATAGAGGTCAATAATTCTCTTAAATTTTTTTTTCGGTCTAAAGGCTACAATAGGCGGCTGAGGAAATATCTGTTTGAAACTGGGATATTTTTTCGCCACATACTGGTAATTTCATGCAACACTTTTGAAATACCAGTGAAATTTCGGTGCCAGTTAATCACTAAATGAATTCTCTCATCTATTGTATTGTAAAATTATGCGTGAAGATTTGACTATCTTTGCTAATCTTAGCTATTTCACTTGCTATTTCCTTTACTCGTGATTCACTGTAACCGCGTTTGACATAATGATGTAGAAATGCATTTGCATGCTTTCAGTAATCCCCTATGTCAGTTCAAATCAATAATAATAATAATAATAATAATAATAATAATAATAATAATAATAATATCCTTAAACAAACCTTAGTCAGGGACCTTTTGAGCGGGATGGGCTACTCGACCTGAAGAAAATTCTAACTGGGCCCCACCTGCGAGGTCATGCGCTGTTTATCTTGATATGAGATCACCATGTCGCGCACATATGGTTGTGATGCATGTGCCTGGTGTACCCTTATCAGACGGGTAGTCATGATGGGTATCACTTTGATGGCATGCATTACTCTCTCACTCAATAAGAATAAAAGTTAGGGTATGAATTGGGAAGAGCTAAGGGAAAACTGAAGCAAAGCAAAATCACAACAATGACTGAGAAGCTCAGGACTCAAAGCAGAGACTGAAGGAGTTTTAATTGCAGCACAAGATCAAAGCATTCCTACCAGAAATCACCAAAAAACATGTAATGAAAAGAAATACAAGTAACTGCAGAATACATGGTGATGGAGGAGAAACAATATACCATTGTCTCTGGCTATCCAGGATGGAATATATGGTTAAGAAGGAATATATTCAGACACGACAGCTATGACAACACTATGGAATAACAACAGAAAAAAGATGGTATAGGCCCGCGCCAGAAAAGATCACAGAAAATGAAAAAAGCAACAATACTATGGGATATGCCAATACACACTGATAGGGAAATTAAGGCCAATAAGCCAGATACAGTTGTCAGAGATCACCAAGAAAAAAAAATGCTTTCCAATTAATGTATCAATGCCAACAGATGACAACGTCTCTCTAAAAGAAACGGAGAAACTTCAGAATTCAAAGATCTGGAAATAGAGGCAATTCGAATGTGGAGTCTAAAAGCAGAAACAATTCCTATGATAGTAGGCGTATTAGGTATGGTAAAAAGAACATTCAGACAAATACATACAAGTATATATAACATATAGAAAATAAGCACCGCACACATCCTATTTAAAACACTTTCAATACAGTGGAAATATGAGCACCACAACAAACCACAGCACATACCCAAGGCAGACAGAGCTGCACTGGGTAGTACAGTGAAAGCACGTGATAAAAATAAGTCTACTGAATAATAATAATAATAATAATAATAATAATAATAATAATAATAATAATAATAATAATAATAATAATAATAATAATAATAATAATAATAATGATAATAATAAAATAACAGAAGGCTTTGGCTGGCCCGAGGCTATAGTAGAATACACTTGCCCATATATATATCTGTAATATAATATTTGACGATTATTCGGTTGCGATAATAAGACTCTCAGTTTCGGATGTCGGAGAGGAAGCCTGCTCCGGCATCTCGTCAGTTATCGAAGCAATCAAAATATGCTACGAAAATGACCGTCACACAAAGGGAAATTACTATGTAATTGACCATTATTAAGACAAAAGCGTTATAAGAATGACCGTTGAATAAGGGGAAAAACCGAAGGGGAGGGTGTAAAAAATAAAGAAGTAAAAATGCTCATAGCAGTCGCATATGCGCGCATGTACATATATACACATGCGCACACGCACACCCTCGTACATGTGCCTTTATGCACATGCTCACTCACACTCGGATGAAACACATACATGCGCACCGACACATACGCCAATAGATGCACATATATATGCAACCATGCATGTACACGTATATATATCCACACATGCGCGAACACATACATACACACGTGCACATACCCATACGCGCACAGTTATAGTTTTCCTATTTCTATGTTTCCTTTTCTTTTTTTATTGGAAAAGGAAACATAGGAATAAGAAGACTATCTGGTTCACACCCCCTTACTCCCTCCGAAGTGACCTTTAATATAGGTAAGTGTTTCTTAGCACTGATAGGTAAATATTTTCCAGTCAATAATAATTACAGAAAGCTCTTCAATAGACATAGCTTAAAAATCGGTTTCAGCTCAACTACTAATTTTAAAAATTATAATCGTACACAACACGCAAAAACCACAATATGAAACCAGCTGTTCATGCAAGGATAAAAATTTGTGCCCGCTAAATGGAGCTTGCATGTCCGAGACCATCATTTATGAAGCCACCGTAGACTCTACAACCACTAAAGACACAGTTTCGACAAAGAAATATGTGCGCCTTACAGAGGGGAATTTTAAGGCCAGGTTCAACAATCACACCTTGAGCTTCAGGCACTGGGATAAAAGGAAAACGACCAAATCATCCAGTCATATGTGGTCCTTTAAAGATAAAGTTATCAGTTACAGCATCCATTGGAAGATCTTCGCCAAGTGTAAGCCTTACACCAACGGCTGTGGAAAGTGCGGTCTTTATGATATGGAAAGATGGCTTATCTGGAAAAGCAGTTTAGACTCTGCTACATGTCTAAATTCAAGAACTGAACTTTTTGGATCATGTTCACATATGGCTAAATATTTGTTACGTTTTTGGTCCCCACAAGATCACAGATAGAACCTGCTTTTTATATTGTGTCCACGTACAAGCATTTTATCTCTCTATACTTTTTATATATATATTTTTATACATATTTATAGATATATTTTTACATTTTTATTACTTTATATATTTTTTATACATTTTTTCTGTATTTTACCTTTCATCCTGCATTTTTCTTGTGCATGTACTATTTAGCAGTGTATATGAACATTTTGTGCGCGTGCATGTGTGTGTGCGTGTGTGCGGGTATGTATATATGTACATGTATATGTACATGTGTATGGTTACATATATATGTGGGTGTACATGCGAGTGCTTCATGCGAGTGTGAGTGAGCATATGGGTGTGTGCACGTGTGTGTGGATATACATATGCGTATGTCGTGTGTGTGTGCGTGTGTTTCACGCGAGTGCGAGTGAGCATATGCATATATAGCATGTGCGTATTTTTAGACGTGTATGGGTATGTGCACGTGTGTGTGTGTGTGGAAATGTATACATGTACATGCATGGTTGCATGTATATATGCATCTATTGGCGTATGTGTGGGTGCGCATGTATATGTTTCATGCGAGTGTGAGTGAGCATATGCATAAAGGCACATGTACGTCGGTGTGCGCACGCGCATGTCTATGTATGCACATGCACGCATACGCGATTGCTATGAGCACTTTTACTTCCTTACTTTTTACTTCCTCCCCTTCGGTTTTTCCCCTTATTTAACGGTCATTCTAATGGCTCTTTTGTCTTAATAACGGTCAATTACATAGTAATTTCCTTTTGTTTAATGGTCATTTTCATAGCATATTTTGATTGCCTCGATAACTGACGAGATGCCGAGCAGGCTTCCGCTCCGACATCCGAAACTGGGAGTCTTATTATAGCAAGCGAATAATTGTCACATATTATATTACCTGATAAATTCCTCTATTTACATAATATCGAGGTCTCTTTCATTCTTTTGTTGTCTTATAATTTATATATATATATATATATATATATATACACACAAATGTGTGTGTGTGTCTTTGTTCCCGGCAATCACTTGACAACCGATGTTGGTGTGTTTATGTCCTCGTAAAATAGCGGTTCGGCAAAAAGACCGATAGAGTAAGTACAAGAATTACAAGTCCTGGGGTCGATTTCTTCGACTAACACCCTTTAAGATGGTGTTCCAGCATGGCCACAGTCCAAAGGAAAAATTATACAAAAATCATACTCATTTGCACACACAAACACACACACACACACACACACACACACACACACACACTCACGAGTATGCTTGTATCTTTATAGATGAATATTATGCATAGAATGACCGGAAAAACTTAAATATATCTGTAAGAAGAAACATATATATGCCTGTGAATGTACGTTCGCACCCCATCCCCACCACGCATACACACACTCACACACACACACACACACACATATATATATAAATCGATATACGAACATATATCGAACAGTATGGTCGACATAAATATTACCAATATGTTTCATTCTATGCCAAGTAATGTGGTCAAAATCACAAAACTACAACTTCACTGGTAAAGTGAGTAGACGCTAACTATTTCTAGCAGAATGTATTTTATGCAGACAAAATGACACAGGGGACACAGTTCTGTTTTGTCATTGTAACAAGTCAATCGAGCACGTCAAATACCCGAACACACGTAAACATTCTCTAAATCAACGTCAGCTCACAGAACTCTGCACAAGTGGGAAGAAATGATATATTGTCTGGTATAACAGCTATTGATCAAACATTGATTTTGACGAGATATGGATGGTGTGAAGCAAACCAACTGAGATATATCCAAGCTTATCTGAAATGTAGCCATGACTCAGACATGTCGAATATAATAATATATATTCAGTTGATATTACCAATTAAAGGCGAACATTTGTTGGAAATATAAAACATGGTGAGATGACTTTTAAGATTCATAGTAATCACTATAAAAGATTTCTTCTTTTCTTCAATATTGAACTGATAGAGTTACGAGAATATGTGTAGCAACTGAGGTAGTCAAATTTCACTGCTACTTGAAAACAGTTCAGAATTGCAAAACATCCCAACACACACACACGCACACGCACACACACGCACACACATTCATTCACAGTAGATAGGTTGCATTGCATTCTCCTCTTCGTTTTTCCTTTAAATTATATTATTCTATGCCATGCCTTCGTTCGTTCGTTTGTTCGTTCCTATCTTTCTTTCTTTCTTTCTTTCTTTCTCTTTTTACGTTATTCTCCTCTTCCCGCGCCTAACTTCTTAAACATCGTTTGGTGAGTCCTGTAAAAAAGAATTCATTGGAAATAATTTATCGGAATGACATTTAGAAAACATTTTGATAATTTTTTTAAAATGTTATTGCAAGTCTTTTATTACTGGAAGCAGGAGAGAATTATCTGTAAGGTTGACTGTAATAACTTAAACTCAAGAATATCTTGTTTTGAACAAGTAGGAAGTCAAAAACAATAAAGAGAAAAAATACTTTAATCGTTAACAAAGAAGAAAAGAGAAATCTAAATATAAAAATAAGAAAGCGCATGATTTATTGAATCCCTTTCAGTTGTCAATAAAACTTTGATATTGAATTTCACATTTTTGTCTCGAGGAATTTAATGAGACTCCTCTGAAATACGAAGAAACCAAAGTAGAATTCTCTAGAAAGTAAAATAGATATTTACTTGTTAAGTAATATATTAATAAAATTTAAAATTTTATTTCAGACTATTTGTTATTGTTATTGTACTTGATTTTGTTTTGATGTGGCAATAAAAGATGGCAATATCATCAATTGTTCTGGTACTTCCTTGCTGAAAACGCAGAATGTAGATAATCGACAATATTTCACATGGAAGACTATATATATAAATAAATTACTAACCACATGGTTCCAGGTTCAGTCGCACTGTGTGGCACCTTGGATAAGTGTCTTCTACTATAGCCTCGGGCCGACCAAAGCCTTATGAATGGATTTGGTTGGCACTTTATTTCTCAAGCTGGGAGGATGAAAGGCAAAGGTCAGAGAAAAATTTGAACACAAAGCTCAGGGAACCAAAACAAACACGGTATGCCATTTTACATAGTGGTAAATTTTCCATCGCAGCCTCCCACTGAAACTTTTTGTCTGACACCTTTTTACCATAAGAGAGAATTTTTCCTCCACGGTAGCTGCAGTGAATTTGCCTTTAGAAGTTGAAATATGTGACAAACATATTTTATCTAACCTAATGTTGGTTTATGCCTAAATACTGCTTGGTGATACCGAAAGCTGGCGGTCTAATAGCACAGATCAGTTAATGTTATTGTCTGTGTTTTATTTAAAGCTACACCTTTGAATCTGTCGAGGACCACCTATCTTCGGTATTTCAGATTGATTACGGCTAAAAAGCTAAAAAGGCAACATCTGGGAATCCGAAGCGGGGCAGCGCTGTATAAATATGGTGTTTTTACATCTTACTATAATAGAGAATTTTTGTTTGTGACATATTTTAACTAACCTAAATTCTGATGGTGCTTTGTTTTGCTGGGAAGCAATACTACTGTATTGCACTATTTAATAATTTTTTCTATACAGTTTTGCAAAATGAAGTATTATAAAAAGTTTAAAATATTTATTAGTTGATATTTTTGTGTAAAATTTAGGAATAGATGTAATAGCTGAAAAACTTCAAACATTTATTTAAAACCATAAATGCAATGCCTCTAAGAAAATCTAAATATGTTGTTTCTTGGTATTTTTGCACAACTGATAAAATTCGTGATGCTGCATCCTTATATTTCTTTCTAGGTGGTTCAGTAGCGATACCAGCAATAATCTGAGTCATTTGAACATTTTGAAAGTTAGTTTCTCATCCTAAAATACTCATGAACTTCCAGATGACTGGATGGAAACACCCGGCAAATGACGCAAAGCGCCGGTGCCATCTTTCGACAGAATTATTCATACGACGTTCAGCGTTTGTTCTTCATGCATATTTCAAAGAAACATGTTAAATGTTGGTTCTCGGCGTCAACATGGCTTGCCAATATGTTTTCGAAGTAATCCAAAACTGACAAAGCTTTTTCTGGCATAATATCATAGAGAACAAGCTGCCTAAACAGATTCAGGAGGTATAAAGGCAAGGGCTGTTACCATCCTCATTCAATATTGTTTTGATAATGCTTTTGAAAGTCAAACTCCTTTATTTTCCTGTATATTTTGGCATCAATGAAAAAAGCAACCTTTAACGTCAGTTTCAAGAAAGTGCACAAATAAAGTATTACTTTTTCAAAATCTATCATTGCACTCAAAGGAGTGTAATTTGTCAAGTTCTTGTCTTCGTGTATCAATTTATTGTAAGGCTTCTGAGTCTTATCCGGCAAGAGTGCATAGATTCAGGGTGTAGTGTGTTGATCTACTATGGTATGAATCATATACAACTGGCTAAAAATTTCAGGAACTACTTTAAATGTTTCATCGAAACACCGATGAGGAGAATTTGTTTAGAAATACTATGCTTTTAGCCGTTCCAAGTACCAAAATGCACTTGCCGTCAAATGCTGAATCATGCAACAAAAAATTTTCCCCATTGACTGTTTTTACATAGTTTTTAGGTATAAGATATTGAGCACGCAATAGCAAGGATAAATGGCTTCTTTTCTTCTATTTATAGCGTCTTATATCTTGTCGAAGAATATGGAGTGAAGATAATTTTATAGTTACCTCTCCGATATAGATGTACAAGCTTCGGCAATGATTGGTTGCGTAGTTTCTTCAGTTTCTGTTGCACGATTTTAATTTCTTGAAACACTTTTGCAGCTTCACACTTGGTTGTATCTGGTGCGTAAACGTGTCTGTTAAATAAGTTCTATCGTACCTTTAGATTCTTCCACAGGTCCAAATGCAAGCAAAATCAACACACATAACACTTGCCTATATACATGCACGGTCGTTACAATATATGTATGTTTTTCTTTTCTTTCATCTATCAGCATGAGTATATTAGAACCTAGCTAGCTGCAATAATCTTTCATTTTTAGTTTTTAATTTTTAATTCTTTAATTTTTTAACTTTTAACCATTTAATTGTATTTTTAAGCCTATGTATACTCCCTTAAGTTAGGCATCTATTTTTAGCTATACTTACTGACCACTGAACTAAATATTTTTTCCGACCACACCGAACCTAGAATTCATCTATTTGATTAATAGCCATAAACGCCTTCCTCTTTCACTTTACCAAAACCTTAATGCCTGACCTCTCACCCCGAACCGACCCTAACGAAGAATAATACTGGCATCTTATCTTTATCTTTATTTTTAATTTTTATTTTACTTTCACTCTCATTCATACTTTCCCGTACCTATCCCAATTCCTTTCTTTTCTCTCTTTCTCTTCTCTATTCTATTCACTCACCCACAACCCATATCTGTCTATCATGATGTCCGTCTTTCTCACTCTATATACCCACGCGGACCATTTTCATACTAGCTAGCCACTTAATCTATTCCTTCAATATGAATGCAACATTCAAAATACTGCCAAAATACAGCCTGGATTTACCTGGGATTATACTTAAAGTCCTATACCTTTACGGAAGTACGGACCCTCGGGAAGAAGATGAGCTCTGAACTTTATTCTCCTGTTTGTATTATTCTATCAATAATTTTACACTTTATTCTTCGGTCTACTATTTTATTCCTTTATAAACAGTGAATCCCTGCCTAGAACTTTCATTCATACTCACCTTGTGTCCGATGATGGAATACCCAGAGATGCTAACCTATCACATGGGATATTCCGGAAACAGCTGTAAGATATCCATTAATTAATTAATTACTTCAAATTCACCTTACTCTAATTAAATATTCTAAATGACTTGAGACACTCGTCCTGCCTTGGTTTTTGTT